>NC_041332.1:1490533-1578033 GCF_004354835.1 Perca flavescens
ATTTTTTTGTCAATATTTGATGTTTTTAATCGATTTATTTTTATTCATGTTTTGTCACTTTGTTTCCAACGTTCTTTTGTCATTTATTTTTTCAAATGCAATAAAATTGCATAAATCACCCAAATTCAATGAAAGTAGTGAACTGATCATTTATTTGACCTGTGAAGAGTAACGGTTGTATGGAACCATCCACGTTATTTTCTTTGACAATTTGGTTGAAAAAAGAAAAACATTTCTGATATGGAAACTTTTAAAAAAAATGGGTCAAGTTTGAGCCGAGGACAACAGGACGGTTAAGATGAAAACACAAAAAAAAAAAAAGTTTTCTTTGCTTCTTTCTAGTTTTTTTTTGTCACTTTATTAAAAGTTGTTGTCGCGGGTTAGCATGGCTTAGCCTGTGTCCTGATTGGTCCTAAAGCCTGCCCTGCTTTATCGTCTCTTTTAAAATAAATGGGAGCATCGTTTACTAAATGGACATCGTGCTGTGGTGAAGAAGACCTGAAACTAGCGATTGAGACCATAAACTCGTTATGGAAATGTTTGCAGAGGGGTCCTACCAGGAGGATGACGATGATGCAGATGTTTTTGGGATCTTTCCAGAACTTGTCCCGGGGGATGACTTGGGCGTAGTGAACCAGGCGAAGAGTGAAGACCAGCAGACAGAGCAGCTCCACCAGCATGGTGGCCTGGAAACACAACGACACAACACACACAGCGACACAACTCAAATGATCTGGGGGGGTGGGGTGGGTGGTGGTGATGGAGCAGTGGATATGACCCATGCCTTTGGTGTGGGAGATCTGGGTTCGTGTCCCTGAGCAAGACACTTAACCCCTAGTGCCCCAGAGACGTGTTACCTCTGATATATATAGCAATTGTAAGTCGCTTTGGATAAATGGCTCAGCTAAATGACATGGAATAATGTAATCTTTTCTAGATAGAAAACGGAGCTCGCCACAGCCTCTCAAAGACAGCAAAGATTCGGGGCTTTTGGGGAAACATTCCGCCCTCTGTGCACATTTTTTGGTCCAAATTATAGAAAAAAGAAAAACTGCAGACAAATCCTTTTGTTCTGCTCTCTGCAGAATGAGTGTAAGTTCTTTTTCTGTCAATAACGACACGTAAAGAAAAGAGGAAGTGTGAAACCAGCACAGAGTGTTTGTGTGTGTGTGTGTGTGTGTGTGTGTGTGTGTGTGTGTGTGTGTGTCTGTGTGTGTGTGAGTGTGTCTGTGTGTGTGTGTGCGTGCCAGTGGCGGCCATCTTACCCATATGGGCAGAGGAAACATTGCCGGGTCCTCGAAGAGGGCGAGAGACAGATCCACCAGGATGAAGAAGTACAGGAGCACCTTAGGGATCCAGTGGTTGTAGCGCATATACAGTCTGGAAACACACACACACACACACACACACACACACACACACACACACGCACACACACGCACACACACGCACACACACGCACACACACGCACACACACGCACACACGCTTCATCAGACATTCCCTAAAACAACTGCTCACTGTTAGTAGGTTTTATCAAACTAACAGGAGGAGGGAAATAGTGACTTTGCTCGGGGACTATTTTAAGCGGCGGATCGATCATATTTTGGTGCTCTAATGAGTATGTGCTGCAGCAGGATGGTGTGTATGAGGGGCTGAGTTAGGACTGCACATCGTTGATTCATGTGTGGATTATTGTCTGGATGAATAGTTCTGTCTCTAAAATATATATGGATCAGTGTTTCCCAAAAAGCCCCGAGATGATGTCCTCAAATGTCTTGTTTTGTCCACAACTCAAAGATATTCAGTTTACGGTCCCAGAGGAGAGAGGAGAAATATAAATATAATATCAAATATCAGCAGGGTAACACCAACAGGAGATGGTGAGTGTCTCACCTGACCGCCTGCGGCGACGTGTCGAAGTAGATGTTCCTGTTGTACTGAGCGTCTGACACGTAGATGGCCGCCAGGTTAAAATCCTGAAACACACGACGACATGTTGACACATCAGACCACAGGAAACCGTCACCATGGAAATGAATTGGTCATGTGACAAGGGCTGGCACAATGGTCAGAACAAGCCAACAAGTGACAGTGCTCTGATCCAATGGAAATCACAACTTTCAGAGTGACAGCACTGTAGCCCAATGGAGTGTGGGGGGGCTTCTAGTCCCGCCCCTGCTATAGAGAGCGTTCTGATACCTCCACAGTATTTATACAGCACCTCCACCTGCTTTATAATCAATCATCTCCCCTTTAAACATTTTCAAGTCTGTGGCTACATTCACACCACAAGTCTTAATGTTTAATTCAGATTTTTTTGCTCAGATCTGATTTTCTGTTTGGCTGATCACATGACCTTTTAAAATGTGGCCTATATCAGATTCCAGTGGGAACGGTTTGCTGTTTTGAACTGACCCGCATGGGCAAAAGACCAATAACAATGACATCAGACGCAGCACGCAAACTACAGTTAGGAAGGTTATGGAGGAAGTCAGAATTTTCACTTTTATTTCTAAATGTTTGTGTAATGGCAGCCGTAACATTAATGAGCATACCCTAATCAGGTCTAACCCCTCCCTCTCCCAGTCCATCACTTGCTCCATCATGTTGTAGCCTAGTCCAGTTTTTAATGTTCCTGTCTGTGTCTAGAGCTAACTCCCACAGGAGCATCAATGGGACAAATGTCGATGTAGATTGAGATAAAAGTCGCATCAGATCCTCCTCAGTTGTTCACACCGCGGCCACATTAATAAAAATCACACCTGGGTCTGACTCAGGACCACATATGAAAGTGGTCTACATCTGATTTGAGTTTTCACACTACTTCTGAAGAAGTCTGACCTGGTCACTGGACCCAAAAAAAAAAAATCTGATTTGGTCCACTTCAGCCTGCAGTGTGAACGTAGCCTTATATCAGCTGTGTCTTCTACCCTGTCAGGAGTTCCCTGTCCCTGTTTAAGAGCTTAGTTATGTCCCATAAAAAGGACAAGAGTCCAGGTTTACTGCGGTCATGTGTGCTCCACTGTCTCTCTCTCACCTCTTCGCTCTTCGCAGGATTCCCTCCGTTTGGACTTCCTTTTTCTTTTCCTGCAGACTCATCAGGAATGTCCTCGCTCTTCTCTGGCTCGGACATCTCTCAAACTTCCGACAGGACTCGTGCCCTCACCCCCTAGACTTTGGAGAAGTGATTGTAACGCTCCGTGAAGAGTTTCCAGACAGCCAGTCGGAGTCGGAGGGATTGTGTCTCTGCAGGACAGAAGTCCAGACTTGTCTTAGCTGTGTTGGTCGGAGTTGTAACCGTCCACATCCCAGGTCTCCTCTCTCCCCGCCTGCTGCTCTCTAACGGGACAGCGGGACAAACATCTGGCCGCAGTCTGACTCGGGACTGATCCGAGCGGCTGTTTGTGCGCCTCTAATAAACCTGGACTCGTGCTGCCTTCACTTACCGTAGGAGAAAAAAACACACACTGCGACGTGGAAACTGGCAATGACTCTGAAAAATAAACCCGGTCATGGAAATCATTTTCAAAACCCAGAGAAGGTGGAATTATTTAAAAACAGAAAAAAATCAGATTTGACTTCCAGGGTTTTTAAAGTTAATGTTTAGTTTTTTAAACAGCTGTGTAGCCTACCGGTGTTGTTTTTTTATTTATTCCATTTACTCATTTAAAACTTTATATTTTGTTGATTTAATGTCTTTATGTCACTTCAATTTAAATAGTATTTCCTGTTTGACGGAAGGAAGCTCGTCTGTTACAGTCCACTTTTGTTCGCACTTTTGTTTTACGGCAGACAGTAAAGGCAACAGGAGGCGTCATATGACTCCCAGCAGCAGGATAACGGAAACGGAGAGGGAGAGGCGTTTAAAGAGCAGAAACACTGACGGGAGTTATTGTTTTCAGCTTGACACACATTGTTTATGTTCCATACGTAGATAGGCTACCGCATTATAGCCGCAGCAGTGGTACGTCCACGCGCCGCCATCTTGGTCCGGACAAGCCACGCCTCTCAATGCATGTGTGTCTATGGAAGCAGGGGGTTATCCACACTTCAAAACATCATTTCTCTCTGAATTTCCAACAAATTATATATATATATATATATATATATATATATATATATATATATATATATATATATAGGCATGAAGTTAACTTTTTTGACCACCAGCCACTGGGGCAGGTGGATTTTTAAATCCACCTGCCCCAGTGACTTTTTACCAGACACTTTTTTTTTTTTGCCTCATTAAGGTGAAAAACAGGACTTGCTGTGTCTCTATGATCCTGTCCTGTCCTATTGATGGTAGCCTACTCATGGACACTGCGCCGTCATCACGTGCTGTAGTAGGAGGTCCCGCCTTGATAATACTGCATTTGTGTTGGCTCGTTACGCCACTGCATATAAGAGATGAGAGGACTGACAAAATCAGGAGTAGCCTACACAAACCACAACGAAAAAACACTGGTGAATGTTGACCATAACATGAGTTGTTGCAAAAAAGTTGCAACTTTTTTTGTATAGTTCTTAAAAATAAAAATAAAAAGGAAACTTGTTTTGGGGAGAATAATAATTAGTACTATTAATTACTCTGGGCTGAGATTTTCTAGGAACCTTACCAAAAAGGGTCAGGATGATGTTGGTATAATATGAAAACGGCTGGTGGATTTAAGACACAAAATAATAATTTATTGAATGAATCAAATATGAACGTATCTGTCAGTGGCTTGTTGATCTTTACATTGTTAGTGAATTTCCTAACCTGGGTTGGGACTCACATTCATACGGTTTCATATTGGACTTTAACTTATCGTTGCACTTACAATAAAGTAGCTGTCCTCAATTTAGGTCATCCTGTAGGTCTCATCTGCGTTTTTTCCTGCATCCACCGTGTGTGATTGTGTGTGTGTTTGTGTGTGTTTGTGTGTGTGTGTGCGCATCTGTCGCGGGGGAAACGGAGCAACAGGCCCGTCCACTGCAGACAGCTGACAAGATGAAACAGCAGCAACTTTCAGAGACTTTAGAGTGAAAAATGGTTCCAGCGTACATTGATGTTATAATGTCTACATGTTGGCAGGACGGTCTGAAAAGTGTTGCACGGTCTTTCGCTCTACGTTTTGTTGGTAATGTGAGATGTTGGAGTCACACACGTCTCATCTTCATAAAAGAAATTTGACCCGTTCTCCCTCCCGCTTGGTCAGTGGCTGCGTGATAGGGAGCCCCCGCTGTCAATCAGTGTCTTCCAGTGATGCGGACCCCTGATTGGACCAGGCCCGTAAGCAACCGCATACCCAGCTTACCGATAGTTACGCATCTGAATCACTCAATTCTCAGTGGCTACCCGCCAAAGTGGCATTTTTTCATGCCCTATATGTAGGGTTATTTTGAGTGTCAAAGACTTCCTTTCCTGCATTCTAATACACTTTTATGCACCAATTTATGGTGGGAATTCCTTTATTTATTATATATTATATTTACTTATCCTATGAGAAGAAAATACACAGCACTTCTGGGCCTCCAGACTCAAATGTTTTCATTAAAAAGGAAGACTTTACTTGAAAACTATGATGTTTTTCCCAAATGATGTACAGATTTTTAAATGGGTCATATTTTCATAAAAAACAGAATCATCAGTAAATGTTTGATTTTCTTGTGATGTGAATAAAATACAACTCACTGCTGATCAGACTAATATGCAGTACTTATCATTTTATTATAGGGTGGAACTTCCCTTTAACATATTCATGCGCTGTGAACAAACAGCAGAGAAATTATCACTTTATATTTCTTTCTCTTCATTACGGAATCAAAAACATTAAATTTATTACATTCATTATAATCAGAGAGAAAGTGATTTAACAAGTCTTTCTTTACAGAATCACAGAAACATTCATCTCATTTTCACAATTATCACATTAAACTCAAACTGTAAATCATTGTTCTTGCTACACAGTGTTTTTAATACAGACATCAGATGAGATTAAAAGCTCAATGAGCCAGACAGAAAGCCATCTCATCATTTCATTTATGTATTTACAAGTTACAAGTTACAAGTTAACAACTGCAGAGGACGCAAACATTTTTCTGCAACACATTTTTTAAGTGACACTTTTAGTCTTCAGTGTTTCTCTCCATGTTCAATGTTGCAGAATATTTCAGTATTTGTGGATCTGCTGCCTCCTGCTGTTCACTCTGCAGGCTCACACTCTGATTGGCTGCCAGCTGGAAGCAAAACCATCTGAACCAATGGAGAGCAGCTTTCTGAAGCAAACATTCTACTAAGAGACGGTTTAACCCAACTCAAAAGTTATTTCCTGTCTGTGTGCCTCTTTAGGAGACTATCAGCAGGTCCTAAAGTGTTTGATTCCAACGGGAGAAGTGAACGTGATTATGAGATTATGAGTGATTCTTTCACCCCGTAATCACCAAAGTAAATATTGGAGCCATTCTTCAACAAGCTTCATATCTCCAGAACATTGAGAAGTACACATAAGGAGAAAATTAACTTTGTTTGAGAAAAATTACTTAACTATACAAATATAACTTTTCATCCATCCATATGATGTTGACTACACTTTCAAACAAGGCCATGCCCCTTTAGGAGACAGGAAGTGGGGACCGTTTCAGACCATTGGCGCTGTGTGTGATGAGCTATCTTTAGTTAGAGATAATCTTCGCTCAAGTTTTTAAACAAATGTAGTAAAAAGTTTCACAGAAGTGCCCCAAAAACCTGAAAGGAAACATATTTAAAGATATTTTAAACCACAGCCGTGCAGTGAGTCATCCTATTTGGTCAAATTTTATAATAACCATCATTAATAAATGGTAAATTAATAGTTAAACTTAAGTTAATACTAAATACTAGAAAACATTAGAAATCATCATTTCATTGTTTGTTGACAGTAAAATAACTTTTAACTAAAGTTTAACTGTCAATGTACCATTAATTAGTGGCGGTTATTATAAAGTGTATATTAGTGACTAATTTAATGTATTGTTCTCTTGTAATTTTGAGTTTGATTTACAAAGAGATTGTGTGTGTTGGTCAGCAGTGTGAGTGTTTCTGTGCACAGGAGGAGACTCTCTGTCCTACACAGAACAAAGAGACACTGAACCTGACCAGTACCCAGACTCTAAACTGAATCCAGGATAAAGAGGTTCAGTGAATGTGGTGTTGAAGGTGTAGAGGTGGATCAGTGAGTCAGAGGAGACTCTGTAGAAGGACAGAATGCCAGCAGGACAGTCCACATACACTCCTACTCTATCAGAGACAGAGGAGGAGAGGTGTGTTACTCTCTTATTGTGACAGACAGAGTAACTACGAATTTCAGAGCAGTTAAGACTCCAGGACTGATCATTATATCCAAACCTGTAGTCTTTACTGTTTCCTGTCTTCCCGATTCCTCTGTAACTCACTGATATATGAACCTTTCCGCTCCTCTCTACCTCCCAGTAACAGCGACCAGTCAGACCCTCTCTACACAGCAGCTGCTGACGGTAGTCAAATGTCTGCTCCTCTGTCCCTGCTGTCACCGTCTTGTTGTTGTCAGACAGTTTGAGTTTTCTGTTCACTGTGTTTGTGTCCAGTGTGAGTTGACAGGAATCTGACGGAGAAAAGGAGACACAACACAGCAGCAGATTATCATCTAACACACCTGATGGTTGATTTGTTGTTTTATTAACAGACTGACTGTTAATTAGATCAAACCTTCACAATGTGGAGGCTTTAACACAGTCATCATCATCACATCTTATTTCATCTCTTTCAGCTGAAATCAGATGTTTGAAATTATCACTTTATTGTGTTGTAAATAATCTTCTAAAATTGTCTGTATATTTCAATATGTGTTAGAGCCATAATAAGTTAATTCATATGTATTCATTAATTCACAGTAAAAAAAAATTATTTAAAGTATTTCATTTAGTTTTCTATTCATTTTGAGTTCATGAAATTTAGACTTCAGACTTTAAATTTGGAGAAGTAATTGTTATTCTCAATCTTGAGAATGGTAACCTCGGCTCCTCCTCCTCATGAGGTCATTCTCAGGTATAATCAGGTGACGGCTTGGGGAGTTCTCAGAGAGAGTAGAGAGGAGGACTGACACAGATGAGTCACCGTATTGTTATCAGTAAACCACGGAGAACTTGTTTAATCTTATTTTTGACGTGGCTTTATTTGTGGATTTCCGTGAGTGCTTTTTCTGACAAATGAGTCACAATCCTCCAAAAGGCATAGTAAAATGAGTGCAAGAGTTGCCATAATAACGTATAACACTGTCTGGGTGAATACTCAATTCGGATTGGCTGCAGGGTGTCCATAAAAAAGTGTAATGCCATGTTCACACCAAGGCGAAATAAAATATGTGCGTCACGTCATGCAATGGCGAACACAAATTATCCAAATATGGGGACCATACATTTTTCCTCCTCATCACAAAGCAAGGCAAGGCAAGGCAGCTTTACTTGTATAGCACATTTCAGCAACAAGGCAATTCAAAGTGCTTTATATGAGACATGAAACATTAAAAACAGTTAGAAAACAATTAAAAACAATTTCAAAGCATTAAAACAATTAACAACAATTTAAGATCATTAAAAGACAAGAATGAAATTTACAGTGCAGTATAAGAATTTTAAAGAAGAGCAGTTAAAAATAGGTCCCACTAATAGTACTAATACATACATGCCACTTCCAGCGCAACTTGAAGTACACATTGTGCCATTGTTTATATATATGAAATTAAATGTGAACACTAAACACAGTTAACACATAACATAACCATACATTCAATAACAAACCAACTTATGCTGTAAATGAAAAGTAAATAAAAAATAAAGAAGAGAATCCAAAAGCTCAGTTCAATTATTGTCAATTTCTCTATGTCTATGAGGTCTCTGAGGATCTCATGCAATCTCACAGTCCACTGGCAGTGCAATTCCAAATTTATGTAGCTCATTAGAATGAGAGATAGGACTCAATTTTATTTACCTATGCATCAGAAGACAGAGTGTATACAGACTAGAGTCTGCATTGAGTATTTGTTTTGACATTAAAACATACATGCACCAGTCCACAGGTACATGCACACAGTCACATGTACATACACTGGTGAACCCCAATTCTTTTCTGGAGTGAATCTGTTAACCCCTAACTACTTCACTTTCCTTTCCTATCTTCCTTCATTTGTTCTTGTTTTTGTTTCACTATATTTTGGGTCAATGTCATATGGAAACAGCTATAATGATTGTACAAGGGCTAATTCATTGCTTACCTATTACAGTGGGGGAAATAAGTATTTGACCCCTTGCTGATTTTGCAGGTTTGCCCACTTACAAAGAATGCAAAAATCTACAATTTTACTCATATGTACATTCTAACAGTGAAAGACAGAATCCCAAAGAAAATTCCAGAAAATCACATCATATGAATTTATTAAAATTGATAACCATCTGATGAGGAAAAACAAGTATTTGACCCCCTGGACAAACAGCATGTTAATATTTTGTAGAAAAGCCATTATTGGCCAGCACAGATGTCAAACGGTTTTTATAGTTGGTGACAAGGTTTGTGCACATTTCGGCAGGGATGTTGGCCCACTCCTCCCTGCAGACAGCCTCCAAATCATTCAGGTTCCGAGGTTGTCGCCTGGCAACTCAAATTTTAAGCTCCCTCCAAAGATTTTCAATTGGATTCAGGTCTGGAGACTGGCTAGGCCACTCCAGAACCTTGATGTGCTTCTTCTTCAGCCACTCTTGTTGCTTTGGCGGTGTGCTTAGGGTCGTTGTCATGCTGAAACACCCATCCTCGACCCATCTTCAGCTCTCTCACTGAGGGAAGGAGATGTCGGTCCAGAATTCCACGATACATGGCCCCGTCCATCCTCCCCTCAATACGATGGAGTTGTCCCGTCCCCTTGGCTGAAAAGCACCCCCAAAGCATGATGTTGCCACCACCATGCTTGACGGTGGGGATGGTGTTCTTTGGGTTGTACTCGGTGTTCTTTGCCCTCCAAACACGACGAGTTGAGTTGAGGCCAAAAAGTTCTATTTTGGTCTCATCTGACCACATCACCTTCTTCCAGGCCTCTTCTGAGTCGTCCAGGTGGTGAATGGCGAACTTCATGCGGGCCTGTACATGTTTCTTCTTGAGCAGGGGGACCTTGCGTGCGCTGCAGGATTTCAATCCATGAAAGCGTAGTGTGTTACCAACCGTTTCTTTTGTAACTGTGGTCCCAGCTGCCTTCAGTTGATTCATCAGTTCCCCCCTTGTGGTTTTGGGATGATTCCTCACCGTTCGCATGATCAGGGACACCCCACGAGGCAAGATCTTGTGTGGAGGCCCAGACCGAGGGAGGTTGGCGGTGGTGTGGTGCTTCTTCCATTTCCTGATAACTGCACCGACAGTTGATCTTTTCTCTCCAAGTTGCTTTCCGATTCTCTTCTAGCCCATCCCAGCCTTGTGCAGATCAACAATCTTGTCCCTGATGTCCGTAGAAAGCTCTTTGGTCTTGCCCATGGTGGTGATGTTGGATGCTGGTTGTTTGGGTGTTGACAGGTGTCTTTTATACAGGTAACGAGGTGAGGCAGGTGTATTTGATGTAGATAATTGGTTCGGATTGGGGCTGTGTCTTAAAGAAAGCCTAACTGGCTTGTAGGAGCCAGAATACTTGCTGTTTGTCCAGGGGGTCAAATACTTGTTTTTCCTCATCAGATGGTTATCAATTTTAATAAATATGATGTGATTTTCTGGAATTTTCTTTGGGATTCTGTCTTTCACTGTTAGAATGTACATATGATTACAATTGTAGATTTTTGCATTCTTTGTAAGTGGGCAAACCTGCAAAATCAGCAAGGGGTCAAATACTTATTTCCCCCACTGTATGTTAAGGATTGTGTTTTGTTTAAACATTTGGTGTTTAGCTATAGTTAGAATTTTGTCTGCCCAGACACTGCCTCATTGGTCTGCCCAGACACTGTAGCCTCAGTCAACATATGAACATTATGAACTTGTGAACTGTCTCTCATTCCCAGGAAGGCATGGACTATGTTGATATCAGTTTAACCTTTTCTCCCATGAACTGTATGGTCCTTGGTTTGCTCCAAAGACCGGGGACCAACCACTCGTCAGAGCAAAAAGGGGGACTGTTGGGGACCAAGCAGGGGGTTAAACACTGATTTTAACCAAAAATGGCTCAGATTGAGCTGACTGCAGAGACAAAGGACACAGGGAAGGCAAGACAAAGGATCTTGGCCTACATGTGAATCCCAAAGCCGGTTTCACCAAACTCCTACAGGCCGCCACTTCGCAAAATGGAGAATCTACATTCAACACAAGGGGAACAAGGCAGACTGGTAGTGAGACAAAGAACTGCTTCACACCTGTGACAAAGTTGCGTTTTTCCCATTGGCTGTCGGGCCTTTGAATGCACCACCCCGCCATTAGGAGGCGGAGGAAGGATAAAAGCTGTCGGCGGTTGTGTTTCCTTGCTTTTCCACGGTAATTCATTTTACTGACAGGAGGTGCAGGCAGTCCGGACTAGCTTAACCAGCATCACCTCGCTGGTCGAGATTGAGCTGGGACATTTTATATCTTTCTGATATACAAAGGGGATCCGAGGAACACTGGCCCAGTATTTCCTCTATCTGCAGCGGGTTTAATCAGCCCGGATTCAAGAAAGGACTACGTTCCGTTTCTTGCGTTGTCGAACTGGATTGCGTGTCGTCCACTGCTCTGGACGAAACGGATCGTTAAACTCTGGCAAGAGATTAACTGACAAACGACACACACAGTAAGGAGGCTTTAACACAGTTCTGGGCAGACATTAGAACTAGTGTGTGTGGTTTGTTTCATTAATGAGCAAAGGTTATCGCTACCATTGTTGCCATTAATGTGATCTGATTGTAATCATATACTGGTCTATATATGGTTATTAATCTGTTTCTGTGAATGTATCATTGATCACGATACTGTTGATTATGTTGTGTTAAGTAGCTGGGTGAAACTGAAATCGCTACCTGCTAGGTCACTCCTTTCACAGAGTTTAGTTACTGTCTGCGAGATAATCGCGGTAAATCAGCTGTTAGCCACTGGAGTGGTTATAGTGACCTTTTCCCTCGGTAAGTCAAAAGTCTCAGTCTGTCCTAACTACACGTGTGGCCCAGACCTGAGTGGCTGAGGGGCTGGTCATTATCGATAACTAAGATCAGAGTGCCTCTTTTCTTTACACTTCTTCTCCTCTCTTCTTTTACTAACACACACACACACCCACACAACACAGGCTAGCTGCATAGCTCCCGAGCTAACGCTGCTAGCTTAGCCACGTGGAATCGGCATAACGTTTGGGAAGAGCTAAAGCATGAACTACCACACGGGCTAAGCGTGCGCATTGCCTAGCAACCCCCTCGGCCTTTTAACCCCTCCTCGTGCACCCAGCACCACTACCGCCCTCTTGAGGCTAAATAGTTTTGTGCAGCTCACAGGAGTAGCCATTTTGGTAGTTGTTTTTGTGTTAGAACTACATTTCGACACCGCCCCTCCACTTTCACTCACTCTCTCACCCCCCCCCACACACACACACACAAAGAAACATGCTGCTTTTGTTTTTGCTTTGTTTTGGTTGTGACATTGTAAAAGGGTGTATAAGTTTATTATTGAAGGATTATTGATTAGCTACTGATAATTGTGACGTTAATAAATCTTATTATACTTAATTAGCAGTTGCTTGTGATTATTTGTGTACTTGTTGTAATAATTGCTGGTCGAACAGGTCCGTGCTCGAAATCACCCCTTCCTTTGTTTCCTTTTAAAGGATTTTCACAGAAATGAGACTGTTCCACAGTTTGATTATTGGTCCCTGACTTGCAGGGTGGTATCCCGTTTTGATTGTTTGTCGATTTGATAAAATTATTAATAACCATATTCATAACTTTATTAATATTGATAAAACATCTTTGATAATTTGCCGATGATCAAATCTGTACCCTAGTAGTATCCAACAACAGTGTGTAACAAACAGACGTAACTATTAAATAGCCTCCCTGTACAGTAGAGAAGAGATATACACTCGTTATCATGGACCAGCGTCTCAGAAGTTCAAGGTCGCTTATTCTTAAAATAACTTTCAACACATGACAAACATGAATTATGTCATACATTTAACAAGGAAATATTCATTTTGTTATTTATCTATTTCTATTCAAAATGAAATGTTTTCACAATATAGTAACTGTTCTACAGTTTAATTTATTTTACAAGGTTCTGGTATGGAGTCTGTATGAGAAAAGAGTTCAAGGATTTTGGAAAATGTGGTCACTAACTGCAATGAAAAATGATCCACAGTTTGTGACTTCTGTTTCTCTGTGTGAATAGTTTTGAAAATGTGACTTCCGTTTTAACTGATGCTTGTTAGCATTTGAAAAATAAAATACTAACACGATACTAATCCTACTGTAAGATGTTGTGCCTTGTTTTTATGAATCAAAGTGAAAGCACACTCACATTTCCTCAGACCAGGTTTCAGCCACTGCTCTCCACAGGGTTCCAGCCTGGAGGAAGAAACAAAGTCAGAATGAACCTTCAGAAGCTTTCTCTTCTCTCATCTTAAAAATATATCAAACATCTCAGGTTTATAAGGTCAAAGATTAACTCTGAACATCAACATAATTGAGATGTCCTCAAAGTGCTCCAGTAAGAATGTAACTTATAAATAAGAGCTTAGTCTCAGCAGGGACGGGATTCTCAGCACATCAGTTACTGTCTTCACTGTTATGACCAGGGCTGCTGGTACACACTGTGAACCAACAGTGAGCTCTGCAGTCTGTTCATACCTTAGAGTGTCCAGTTTCCAGTGTGGATCCACCCGTTTATCTGAAAGCAGCTTCATTCCTGAGTCTCCTAGATGATTGTAGCTCAGGTCCAGCACTCTCAGATGGGAGGGGTGTAAGGACAGAGCTGAGGCCAGAGAAGTACAGCCTTCCTCTGTGATCAGACAGCCTGAAATACTGGACACACACACAGACAGAAAATAAGCAAATGACTTGAATTTACAATAATAATTAATTGTCGTCATGTCTTTCTTCTTCAGTGTAAATTTCCTAATTTTAGCTAAATATTAAATTTTCTCATCAGCCCAAGAAGTACATTGTTGCTAAACAGTCAAATTCCACCAGAATTTGACACAATGTAATTTGTCTTAAATCATTTATTTTTGACCTCTCACTCAACAGGCACACTTCTGCAGTGACCCAAAGCCAGTCCAACAAAACAGCAAAATAAAGCGGAAGAGTCTGAGGAAATGTTGGATTCAAAAGTTGGCATAGAACCCGACAAAGTAATTTGACTTAAGTTGTTATAGCCCTAAACCTTTATCTATCATAGCTGGTAGACAGCAGACATCTGTAAGATCACAGAAAATCTTTATGATGACGCCAGCTGTACTAGGAATGCTATGGAGTGAATTTCAGAGTATCATACAGAGTTCTGAGGTTCAAAAATGGGCTAAGTCTCCACAAACCCTTAAGAAAAATATTTGTCTCTTAAGCTGCTAGCTTTTGAACTTTCTTTACCAGCTAGTGTCTAACTGTGTCTGTCTGCTGTTGGAAGCTGGACAGGTAGTGCACAGTGGGTTTATCAGAGCTTGTTGGATGGAAACAGCTGCATGCTGCTGCTAAAGAAGGTGCTGATGAGGGTAGTGAGACTGAATAAAAACATGGAAATTGGCTGAAAGATGTTGGGTATCTTTTTTAACATACATTAACATGTATATCAAGCAACATTGAAATGATTATTTGCTTAACAGAAGTTGAATCCTGACCTGAGAGTCTCCAGTTCACAGTGTTGACTCTTTAGTCCAGCAGAGAGCCACTTCACTCCTGAATCCTTTAGGTCGTTGTTACTCAGGTCCAGCTCTGTCAGACTAGAGGACTCTAAGCTGAGAACTGAGGACAGATCTTTACAGCTTCTCTCTGACAGGTTACAGCCACTCAGCCTAAAAATATGTACAGAACATATGTAAAAAACATTTTTATCTCTATTTGATATTACTTGCACTTATGTTTAGGTAGGCATTGCTATTATTGGAGACAAATGGTTAACTGACTGAAGAAAAATTAAAACACTGTGTGACAGATCTAGTTCCCCCTTTGAAGGTTTATTATTCCTGACCTGAGAGTCTTCAGTTTACAGTGTTGACTCTTTAGTCCAGCAGAAAGCAGGGTCACTCCTGAATCCTTCAGGTCGTTATTATTCAGGTCCAGCTCTGTCAGACTAGAGGACTCTAAGCTGAGAACTGAGGACAGATCTTTACAGCTTCTCTCTGACAGGTTACAGCCACTCACCCTAAAAATATGTACAGAACATATTTAAAAAATATTTCTATCTGTATTTGATATTACTTACATTAATATTTACATAGGCATTAATATTATCGAAGAAAAATGGTTAACTGATTGAAGAAAAATGAAAACACTGTGTGACAGATCTTGTTCCTCCTTTACAGGTTTATTGTTCCTGACCTGAGAGTCTCCAGTTTACAGTGTGGACTCTTCACTCCAGTAGGAAGCAGCTTCCCTCCTGTATCCGTGAGGTCGTTGTTACTCAGTTCCAGCTCTCTCAGATGGGAGAATTCTAAGCTCAGAACTGAGTACAGATCTTCACAGCTTTTCTCTGACAGATTACAGCCACTGAGCCTAAAATATGTTCCAAACATGTGAAAACATTTCTATGTATATTTAATATTACTTACACTTATATTTAGGTAGGCACTACTTTCATGAAAGAGAAGTGTTTAACTCACTGAAGAAAAATAACAACATTTGACAGATCTGATTCATCTTTTACAAGTTTATTATTACTGACCTGATTGTCTCCAGTTTACAGTGTGGACTCTTCAGTCCAGTAGAAAGCAGCTTCCCTCCTGAATCCTTCAGGTCGTTGTTACTTAGGTCCAGCTCTCTCAGAGTAGAGGACTCAGAGCTGAGAACTGAGGACAGATCTTCACAGCTTCTCTCTGACAGATTACAGCCACTCAGCCTTAAATATGTACAGAACATATGTAAAAAACATGTATATCTCTATTTGATATTACTTACAGTTATGTTTAGGTAGGCATTACTATTATCAAAGAAAAATGGTTAACTGACAGATCTAGTTCCCACTTTACAGGTTTATTATTCCTGACCTGAGAGTCTCCAGTGTACAGTGTGGAATCTCAGTTTCAGTTTCCTGTTTCATTTTGTAGTCTGTTTTTCTACATTGTCATGTCTTGTTTTACTTCCTGTCTTGAGTTTTCCCGGCTTTGTCATTGTCTGCCCTGATGTTTTTCACCTGTTCCTTAGTCCTTGTGTCACCTGTTCCTTGTTTCGCCTTGTTACCTCTTGTATTTAGTCTCTGTGTTGACTTTGTTTTGTGTCAGATAATTTTTCTGTATTTGATTGTGTGTCTGGTCTATCCCTTTGTCTCAGTGGTCCGGTTTCCTGTTATTCTTGATTTTTGACATCTACTACATTTTGGACTACTTTTGCATGCTGTATTCAGGACTCCTTTTGTTTGTATGGATTTCATTGTATTAAATCCTCAAGCACACCACTGCCTGCTGTCTCTGCATCTGGGTCCAACATTCTCTGAATCCTACAAAATTCACTCCTGAATCCTTCAGGTTGTTTTTACTATGGTCCAGTTCTCTCAGACTAGAGGACTCAGAGCTGAGAACTGAGGAGAGAGCTACACAGCATCTCTCTGACAGATTACAGCCACTGAGCCTAAAATATGTACAGAACATATTTGAAAACATTTCTATGTATATTTAATACAACATCCACTTATATTTAGGTAGGCTCTACTTTCATGAAGGAGGAGTGTTTATCTGACTGAAGAAAAATGACAACACCGTGTGACAGATCTGATTCATCTTTTACAAGTTTATTATTACTGACCTGATTGTCTCCAGTTTACAGTGTGGACTCTTCAGTCCAGTAGAAAGCAGCTTCCCTCCTGAATCCTTCAGGTCGTTGTTACTTAGGTCCAGCTCTGTCAGACTAGAGGACTGGGAGCTAAGAACTGAGGACAGATCTTTACAGCTTCTCTCTGACAGATTACAGCCACTCAGCCTGAAGAAGAGTTTGTGATAAACACAAACAGTTTCTGTCACAGTTAATATAAAACATTATATTTCTAAGGTTGTCCTTACTGAGGTAATGAATGTAAAACATTATATTTCTAAGGTTGTCCTTACTGAGGTAATGATTCAAACAACAAATGTTTTGTCATGTATTGTATATCTTACTGGAATCAGACAGTTATTAATGTAATGAAAAAAGGTTGGATCCCAACGTTTGTACTTGTTCATTATAAAAATCTGTGTTACCCATTCACAAACTTGTCCTTTTTTATAAATATGTACCACCACCATCAATTCCAAGTATTCCTATTGGCTTGAATTTTTTAATTTTCACTACCATGAACTCGGGTAGACGCTCCATATCCATGCGCCATCTTGAAATACGTTAGCCGGTAAGGGACATACTGCTCCGTATTTTGCATTTTTGCTGTCACATGATAAACTCACAGGTGCTGCTAATATAATGCTGCTATTACAGTGTTGCCAACTTAGCGACTTTGTCGCTAGATCTAGCGACTTTTCAGACCCCCATAGCGACGCGGGCGATCAGACCGGCCGGAGCGGCCTCAAAACACTACCGGCCCACTAGGAAAAGTCCTGACTCTCCTGATTGTCACTCCGCCTCATGCACGTATTCAAAATCTAAGTTTCAGGAACAGGAGTTCTCTTCTTTGCCCAGAAAAAGAAAAAGGATATTGAAAAAAGCAAAAGACCGGCTTTTTGAAGCGTGAAGGCTAGCGTAGCTGTAATACGTCATTTCAACTGCGTGGTGCGAGAAGTTGATTGCAATATACAATCTCAACGCTAGATGGGAGAAATTCCTACACACTGGACCTTTAAGCCTTAAATAAACTACAAAGTGACAGATCTTTTTTCTTCATGTGGCTGCAGTTATCAGTGGAGATATAATGAAACTGAAGAAATTTGCAGGTTTTTCAATTAATCAACTAATCAATTTGTTGACTAAATCTTGACTATCAGTTGACTAAAACATTCATTAGTTGGGAACAACCCTACACATCTGATACAGTTAGTATCTTCAGTAATCAGTGCACTTACAGAGCTTTTTTGGATGCTTTGGCCACTGGCAGCAGCCTCAGAAAAACATCCTCTGAAGCAGAGTATTTCTTCAGGTCAAACATGTGCAGATCATTTTCTGATGACAGTAAGATGAAGCCCAGAGCTGACCACTGAGCAGGAGACAGATTATCTGTGAAGAGACTTCCTGAACTCAGGTACCGTTGGATCTCCTCCACTAGAGAACCATCATTCAGTTCATTCAGACAGTGGAACAGATTGATGCTTCTCTCTGGAGACAGATTCTCACTGATCTTCTTCTTGATGTACTCAACTGTATCCTGATTGATCTCTGAGCTCTGTTTTTTTATCAGACTTTGTAGGTGTTTCTGATTGGTCTCCAGTGAAAGACCCATGAGGAATCGGAGGAACAAGTCCAGGTGTCCTTTTGGACTCTGTAAGGCCTTGTCAATAGCAAATCTGTGGACCTTTGTCATAGATACATTGCTGAAAGCCATTCGTATTTGTTTGCAACAACATTTCCCTGGCTCAGACATCACATTCTTGTTTCTGTTAATGACTGCGCTCTCTACATGAAGAGCAGCCAGAAACTCCTGAACAGTCAGATGGACGAAGCTAAACATCTTTTTTTTATCATTCTTCCTCCCACGTTGCTCTTTGAAGATCTCTGTGAACACTCCTGAGCACACCGGGGCTCCACTGACGTCAATGCAACTCTCTTCTAGATCTTTCTCGTAGAAGATCAGGTTGCCCTTTTCCAGCTGATGGTAAGCCAGTTTTGCTAATGACTCAATGTACTGAATGCACTCTTCTGGGTCATACTTCTCTTTTGTCGGATGAATCTGAAACACCAGGAATTTTGCGTACATCTCAGTCATGGTCTTGGGCAGCTCTTCTCCCTCTCTGGTTTTCACCACGTCCTCCAGGACTGTAGCAGTGATCCAGCAGAAGACTGGGATGTGGCACATGATGTGGAGGCTTCGTGATGTCTTTATGTGGGAGATGATTCTGCTGGCCTGCTCCTCATTTCTGGACCTCTTCTTGAAGTACTCCTCCTTCTGTGGGTCAGTGAATCCTCTGACCTCTGTCACAATGTCTACAAAATCAGAATGGATCTGATTGGCTGCTGCAGGTCGTGTGGTTATCCAGATGCGAGCAGAGGGAAGCAGATTCTTCTTGATGAGGTTCGTCAGCAGCTCATCCACTGAGGTCGGCTTTGTCACATCAATTTTAACTGCCTTGTTTTCATTGGTAGAGCAGTCCAGATCAAGGCGGCTCTCATCCAGTCCGTCCAAAACAAACAGAAGTTTGAATTCACTCCTGTCAAAGTCAGTATTTTCTGATGATTGCAGAGTTGTAAAGATGTGATTAAGAGCTTCTTCTTTGATATCTTTGGTCTCCGTGATACATTTATGAATGAGCTTTGCCAAACAATATTTTTTCCCCTTCTTTAAATTAAGCTGACGGAAGGTGAAGGGGAAAACGAGATGCACATCTTTATTGGTTTCTTTTTTACACCAGTCCAACACAAATTTGTGTACAAGAAACGTTTTTCCAATTCCAGCGATTCCATTGGTCAGCACGGCTCTTATGGGTGTGTCTATTTCAGAGGGGTATTTGAACATGTCACAAGGTGTAATTGGTTTCTCTGTATCTGTTGGCGTCACCGCCTCAATCTGCACGACCTCATGCTGTGTGTTGATGTGTACATCACCAGTAGCTTTGATGTACAGATGTGTGTAGATATCATCCAGAGGTTGTTCATCCTTCTGTGTCCATCCCTCTTGTGCACACATAAACCCATCCTGAAGGTTTGTTTGAAGACGGCCTTTGTAAAATGAGATGTGTTGTGGCTCTGGTACTGGAACAATTCCATCTGTGTGACAAAAATAGAAAATCAACTACAACCACATAGATTTGGCAGTTTATATAAAGATGCCTCTATTCTCACAAGCATCAGTAAACACATGCAACTGAATATTGTGGTGGAACAAGTTGTATGTCGACTGTATTTGAGTTTAAACATTTACGACAGGTAGCTGCCCAGTACAACTGCACTTAGGGTGACCAGACGTCCCGGTTTGACCGGGACAGTCCCGATCTTGAGCTGCCTGTCCGGAGTCCCGACAAAAGCTTGGGACACTAAAATGTCCCGGTTTACACCAACCACTATGAAATTGTCCCGGTTGTCAGTGATTACATAGCCGACGTGGTCTTATTATAGCCCGAGCATTAACTAAACCCATGTAGAAATACTTATAAAGCATCCAGCGTATGATTTTAACATGTGTGTGTGTGTGTCCAGAGGTTAAATTGGACCGGAGCGCAGCGCCGCCTCCTCAGGTCCACAACACACCCTGCCGGAGCTCAGCTCAGTCTCCTTTAGCACCAAATATTGTTATTCCACTTGAATTATTTTTCATCTCCTGGCAAATACATGGCATATGAGACTAATTAACAAGACTACACAGAGACACCCAGGCTACATGGAATTATCAGTCATAATAGGCTCGTACGAGATCAGCTGCGCCTCGCCTGTAAAGTGGACGAGAGGAGGCGGCAGCAGCCGGGTGGACGGTGACAAAAAGCAGCTGTCAAGTCGGACAGTTTGCAGCCATTTCCAGCAGCCTTCAGGCTGAACAGGCAGTCACAGAATCACTCAAATCCTGTTAGGTCCGATTCCGATTTAAATGAAATGTTATCAGACCCATATATCAGCTTGTAGGCTACACAGTCTCCAGCTGTTTTATAAAGACAGAGTAGCTGTCAAAATGTTCTACCTGCGATCTGGTGCTGATGTTAATACACAGACTGTAGATGATCTGTAATCTGAATGGATTTAGTCTCTCTGACTTCTAAACGTCACTATCAGCACCACTACATGTGTTCTGTAGAGAATAAGCCTTTAAATCAGACAAATTTGGAAGATGAATGTATGAATTGTAGTATGTGAATAAGTAAATGTGATGTATTTAAAGTGTAAACTGTTATGTCTGCACACAAGTGCCTCAAGTGTTGTTCGGGTTGTTTCATAATGCATTGAGTTGAGTAATTACCTGACGTGTCGGTTAAATCAAACATAACATAAACTGCCAAAGAAATTGGCCCTGATTCTCTTAAATCAACATAATTATCTTGTTTAAAAAGATGTTTACATTTGCCAACTAATATTTTCAAACATGTAATAATAGTAAAATAATAATAAAGTAAGTGAATTGTAAAGTATTTCTCTTGAATAACTACTCAACCCTACCTTCACATACTGGAAGAAGAGCCCCTTTGGTGTTAAACATTCAACATTCAACAACTCAATGTTGGCTGGGTTAGCTTAGCATTTTAGCATACTGACATGACCAGAGAAGAAACCTGAGGGGATCTCCAAAGTTTTTACAATTCATCCTAAAGGGGGACATGGCAGTCCATCCAATAGTTTATCAAACATTTCAGTCAAAAGCACAAATCTCAACTCCATGATGACAGTAGAGGAAATGTCAGAGGATCACCAAAGTCATTAAGATTCATCCTTTAACATAAGCTTCTAAACATGTTCTAGTATCAACCTGAAAATGCTATATAATAGTTGCCCTTTAAAATGCCACAAATTAAAGTCCTGGTACATCAGTTTTACCCTTTCCTTCTGTTCATATATGCGCTCTCATTTTCTATCACATGCCAAGGAGTGCACGCTTTCTATTTCTTTTACTCTCTTTTGTTAAGGGGTACTTTGCAGATTTTTCAACCGGCCTTGTGTCATCGCAGTGGGGGTTGTATATGCTGCCAACATATGACCTGGACTCCTACCCACTAACACTGTGGTGAGACAAAGCAATTTGAAAATGTTAAAGTAATCCTTTGCATGGTTTTGAATTAGGCTTGGGCGGTATCACAGTGTATACCAGAGTATTTAAAAATTCCAATGGAATAATTCTAAATACTGTTAAAATACAGATGCTCCTCTTTTTATCGAACTGATATGGAAATGCTGTATCAAACGCTCAGGAACCTAAGGCCATTTTTACAATTACTTTTCCGTCTGGTTTTATTTTCTAAAAAAGCTTGTAAAACATCAACCCTGTTGTCCACAGTCAATCAATGTACATCATTTTTTTTCAGGAAAAACTGGGCTTTTAGAATATTTGTGCTGTAGTGAGGTCAATTGAATGTAAAAAAGGTTGTATGACCTTAAAAACAAATAAATAAATAAAACGGAAAATGAATCTCACAGATATTTATTGATATCACACAGAACAATAAAAGCTAAACCAATCTCCTGTCTAAATCAGTTCCCATATGTATTGGGTGTCAAACTGTGAAGAAATAAACATTATAACTTATAAAGTTGACAAAATATATATATTTTTTCAAAAAAAGTCCAGACGCTTTTGCCAATAATCAAAATAATAATGTCAAATGTATTGATATCACACACAGAGAAATGGTACACAAGAATTTGTGTAGTCTATAACAGTTCTCCTATATATTTGGAGTCATCCAGTGCAGAAATAAACATAATGAACGTTATAACTCATATAAATGACAAACTATTTACATTTCTTCAAAAAAAGGCCCAAATGTATCCCAAATATCTAAACAGTGACGCCATTATCTCTCTTTCTCACTTTACTGTTTGTTCTCGCTTGATTTTCGGATTTCCTACGGTCAGTGAACTCGCCTTTCCACTTTCTGTGACGGACGTCCATTGATGAAAAACGTAAACACACTTGCAAAGCATCATGGGAGATTTATACCACACGGTTCCCTGTAACAGAGACCCAGCTGAAGAAATGACCGAAAAAGTGATAAATTATGGACATCGAGTGGATAAATCTTGGATGTAAGCGTTTGGATTTATTGCTGAACAACTCCGAAAAGACGCACGCGTTCCAGGCTGGATAGAAAACCTACCGTGAAGGCTACGAAGACAATAAAGACATCCCTGTAATCGTTAGCTTCGTAGCTAATAGCCGGTGAAGTCGGCTAGAAGCTAGCGCCAGAAATGACCGAAAACAAGATGAATTATGGACATCAAGTGGATAAATCTTGGATGTAAGAGTGTGGATTTATTGCTGAACAACTCCGTAAAGAGGCACAACTTCCAGGCTGGATATAAAACCTTCTGTAAAGGCTACAAAGACACCAAAGACACGTTCGCGATGCCTAGCTTTTTAGCTTGTAGCAGAAAAAAATGGTAAGCAGCTACATTAAACTGTTATGAAATTATCTAAATATTAACCGGAGGTGCCGTGGCTGGATCGTGCATGATCCAGTCGGAAGATTTAGTCTACAGGGAACTGAATTTAACACTTGTTGACCTGCAGATAATTTGATGCCACTTATATCTTAGCTATATATCTTAGCAAGTGCTCCTATCTTTGCTTTCACTCAGTGATAATGGAGTCACTAACTTGTACTATTGTACATATTTCTTTCTCAGGGCTTCCATACTTACCAGAGAATACAGCAGCTTACCTTTGCTATGAGAGGACGGAGTTCCTCTGTTCTCTGAATTCTCTCCAACATCACTGACATCCACTGACTCTGTGTTCAAATGCATAGTAACATTTAAAATATGTTAATATGTTAATAAATCATTGTCATAAACAGCAACAGCACTCACCCGAAAATTATGTACTGTTACAATTACATTTACTGACATTCCCTTCCCAGTCTTTCTGACTGAAAACACATATTAAAAAAGTGTGACTGACCTTGTGGTCCTGAGCTGGTGTCTGGCAGATTCTGCAATAGATCATTCCTTTTGATCTTCTCTAAAACCTTCTTGGTCACATTCAGAGCTCCAGGAAGTGTATACCTATTCACCATCAAAGTCACTGTGTCCCGCCTTTCTGCGTTCTCCAACTCGGACTCTGCGATGCTTTGGTAACCTTCCAGGACGTTTGGCAGCTGCAGATACCATTTGAAATTCTTAAAGTCATCCTCTCTTAAATGCTTCAGAGTGTTTAAAAGGTCCTCTTCCATCATCGTGGTTTCCTGCTAAAATCAGACAGTTCTGTCAAACTGAAGTAAAACTGTAACACAAATGTCTCAGAGCAGCAACAGGAGTTCTGATTGGTCGACACTGGAGCTGTGTTGGTGGGATTTATGTGCAGAGTCTGGCCAGTTAGAGCTACTGCTGTTGCCTCTGTTGGCTGGACTTAAAGGTCCAGTCTGTAGGATTTAGTGCCATCTAGTGGTGAGGTTGTAGATTAGAAATCAAAAGCTCATTACAATCAATTTTGATTTAAAATCAAAATCGTGACACTCCCATCCATACTAAAATGGAAAATGTATTAGTGTAGATGCAGGCTTAGTTTATGGTGATTCCATTTCTGCCAATACAGCCCCCTAAATGATACACATTGGTCCTTTAATATCATTTTGTTGTTACCCCTGTGACGACCCTAACCAATCTGCCTGCCTGTCATGTTAGGCTCCTTTGTTTGCAGGGACTAGGAGTGGGCGGGTAGGTGGAGCTGCGAGGGTCGTCTGTACCTGGCCATCTGGCCACACATCACACCATTCATTCTCTCATCCACACATGGCAAACACGACTGATGTCTTCTACACTTCTACACCCCACCATCACAATTATGTTGAGTTAAGTTGTGTTATTAGTTTACTTAGTTAAATAAACTACTTTTTGACTAATCTATCTGTGTGACTTCCCTTTTTTTGCCAGCCTTGAGCCAGACGTTAACAAATGGGGGCTCGTCCAGGATCTGAACCCAGGACCTCTTGAACCCCAAGCGAGAATCATACCCCTAGACCATCTCCTCCAACTGGGCGTTCGGGCAGTTCTGGAGATCGGCGTTCCCCCAACGGGTTAGTGGAGACTCGCAAGCAGACACTAACCCGTTTATCTCCAACTACAAAGAAACCGATAATAAGTTAACAGAAAATGAAGACATCACGTTTGGCCAATTTCAAAGCTTTGGCCAAAGCTTTCTTTAGGATGTGCCATTTCTGTGTCTGTAGCTATTGAGGAGGAGAGAGGGGGGGCAAGGTAGAGGGTGGGGGTGTGGCCTTGACCAACTGCCACTTTGTTCGTTTGAAAGCCATGATGTCTCTCTCTCATGGGTGGGCTAAATTCTCTGGGCGGGTAAAGCAGAGAAAGGGGAGGTAACCTTGCTCCTTATGACCTCATAAGGAGAAGATTCCAGATCGGCCCATCTGAACTTTCATTTTCTCAAAGGCAGAGCAGGACACCCAGGGCTCGGTTTACACCTATCACCATTTCTAGCCACTGGGGGACCATAGGCAGGCCGGGGGAACACATATTAATGTTAAAAAACCTCATAAAGTGAAATTTGTGGCGAAATTCTAACTGTAAATATACTATAGTTATGCTGAAAGTGTAGCTAGCTATCCGCGATCTTTTCCCATTGTATTGAATGGGAAACATAGCTAGCTAGCTGTTCCTCCTAACAAGACCCCTCACGTTCACACAGATGCCTTACATTGAAATTGGACACAACTTTGCTTTGTAAGACCTTGGGGTAGCTGTGATATAAGTGCTGTGACGAAATTCAAACTGTAAATATATTATAGTTATGCCGGCAGCCGCCCAGCTCCTTGGAGCCCCGGTAGCGCACTTATCCACAAAGAGTGACCCTGGGTATGGGGCTCAGCAGGCTGCTGCTTTCTCATCAGACTGTGTGGAGCTCCTAAAGTCTGACACGTCTTACCAAATTTGCAATTAGCCATCAATTATTCGTAAAACGGCCCATATTTGAGCTTTGTATAGTAAACAGTCTCAGAAGTGAATTTGGTAATGAAAAATTGCAGTGTCTGAAATATGAGACCTACTGTCTCATCTCCAATGTGTGTGTATGGAGATTTGCTCAACCAATCAGCGCGCAGCTCATCTAAATATTCATGAGCATACCATATTTGGAAGAAAGGCTCTTGTTAGAAATAGGGCCAAAACACAGAGATGCATAAGGGCCAATAAAATATCAAACAGGCTATTTTCAGCCCAACCAATGTTACATACCCTATAAGGAGACCTTAAGGAACAGTGTGAAATACCCTATATAATCATTCTATCACCCCTTTGATGAGGTTGTGCAGGAACTCATCAAGCAGAAAGAAGTGGTGAAAAAGAGAGATGCCCACATCAAGGAGCTAAAAATACAGTGGCAGATGCCATGTCCAGAGCTGTGACTGTATAAGATGCCTTCCTGCAGTATCTTTTTCTAGCCATTTTGGCCATTTGGTTATACTCTCTTAAATTGCTTCCTAGGTCCCAAGGTTGCTGAGTAGGTGACCTTGATGATTAAGCTATGAGAGTGTCTGCAGGTTGTATAGACAGACACAGGTTAATGTTGATATTAAATGAGTGTTGAAATGAGTTAAA
The DNA here is from genome assembly GCF_004354835.1 of Perca flavescens. Classification (NCBI taxonomy): domain Eukaryota; kingdom Metazoa; phylum Chordata; class Actinopteri; order Perciformes; family Percidae; genus Perca; species Perca flavescens. The sequence continues at coordinate 1,517,044 of NC_041332.1, forward strand.
TTGTTGAAGATCCTAGGTTTGAGTTTTTACTTTTACTTAGTTAAATAAACTACTTTTTTAATAATCATGTGGATCAAACATTTCACTCAACACCACAAATCTCAACTCCGCGATGGCAGTAGAGGAAACGTCAGAGGATCACCAAAGTCATTAAGATTTATCCTGTGGGGAACATGAATGTCCTTATGACATCACATCCAATAGTTGTTGAGATATTTCAGTTTGGACCAAAAGGGTGGATCGACAGGCCGATTGTGAGACGGACCAACATTGTCTTTTCTAGAGTCACAATGCTAGCACTGCTAGAGAAAGCCCAGATGAGATGTAGTTGTGCTATCAGTCCACTAGATGGAGCATTTTACCCCCACCATCCCCACAGAGCTGGAGAGCAGACTGACTGAGTCAGACTAGAACAGGAGGCCCAACCAGTTGGAGAACTCCAGTCATTACACAATATAACAACATCCAGCATTAAAAACACACTCTGACCTTTGGGTCTAGAGGGAGAGAAAATAATCTGAGATGTGAAAGTTAGAGGGACAGAAAGCAAACAGATTTTAACCTGGTGCTCGATGGTGTTTTAAGCCCCCAACGTCTCCTTCCAAGCAGCGCTGCGTCCGTTGACTTCAAGGCACCTAAACCTAACCTTACCCTAAACATCTGAGTTATCCACCTCTATCCCAAACAGGGTCTTTGCGGCAGTGCCTGGCTCCCCAGGACACCCAGAACCACATGCACATTAGAAAAAATACAAGACGGACTCTTTTTCTTGGGGAATCCAACCTCTCACGCATTCCATATTAAAAACAACCTAACACTCACACATTGATGCCCATTTCCACACAGAACACCCAACTTTAGTCAGGAACACAAACATGTTATTAATTAATTAATTAGGTAATAACAAACATAACAGTCATAAATCCTGCAGACAAAGGGGGCCAAATAGTCATCCAGGATAAGAACAATTACATTTTAGAAGCCAATTAAGGACATTACAGACAACCTTTATCAAAACAAATACATTAACTTAAAACAGAAAAAATACCTAGACAGTCCGGATGAGCCCAGGTCTCGCCTTTTCTACCTCCTCCCGAAGATCCACAAGCTTCCTGCGACTTGGACAGTCGGCAGACCAATAGTAAGTGACTGCGGATCCAAATCATATCACATTACAGAATACATAGACCATTCCATTAACCCACTTTCTAAACTCCACCCTAGCTACATCAAAGACAGAAGAGAGAATTTGTTAAAAAAATAAAAAAGTACCCGGTCACACTCTCCTCTTTTCAATAGATATAGACTCCTTATACACTAACATAGAAACCCCACTTGGCCTCTCTGCCATAAAACACATTTCTAATAAATATCCAGACCCGACAGCCACATTTTACAGTCACTCAAGATCACACTCACCAGAAATTACTTTTAACAATAAACACTATCTCCAGCTTTGTGGGTGTGCAATGATCATCATACACAGACATCTACCTGGCACCATTGGGAGGTAACACTATTCCATAAACTCACCATAAACCTCTGCTTTATTTCTGGTACTTGGACGACATCTTCGGCCTCTGGAACAACACCAAACAGATTATGTGTCCCGCAGAAGTTATTACCTACTCAGAGAGTCTGAGGAACCTGATACCATCCATCAAAAGGAATTTCCAGGGGGCGGGGGAAGAGTGTGACGTGCTGAGAGACTGCCGTATGATCTCCGCCTACAGGAGGAACAAAAATCTCAAAGATATTTTAGTCCATACCAACCTCAACAAAAATAATGAACCTAGGGAGGCGCTTCGGGGTTTGGATGTTGGTTTTGAGTCTCCCCCACATTTTTCACCCCCACAGCAGATTTGGTTTTAACCCGGGGCAGGTCCTGCAGCACACAACCATTAATGTGGTTTACGCAAGGTTTAGGTACAGGAGCTGCCACAAATTGTAAGTGGGGGAGACAAGAAATGCACTATATTTAAGAATCAAGCAACACCAGTATATTTTAAATAACGGCCATGGCACAACTGTTTTATATGCACATTTTAAACTCCACGGCTCTCAAAATGTTCAGAGCATGGGCCTGGAGAGCAACAGAGCCTGGACCACGGCTCAGTGTTGGGCGGCAAAGAGGAAGTGGATCCATCTTTTAAAAACCATAGACCCTACGGTCTAAATGAAAAATACTAAAATGGATCCACTTCTCTTTTTAATCTAAGTTTTACAGGGTATTTTTAGAAATACTTCCCCCCACTGCTCTGGTCTCCTCTCTCCTTAGGTTTTATCTGGACCTGCTCTGCAGCGCATCATAACCAACCTTTTAACCCCCCTGCATGCTCTCTTTTCCTTGTTTTTCCTTCGTTTTCTATTTCAAATGACCTTTTTTATTGCTTTAATCCATATTTATGATTAATAATAACTGTATTTGTTGTAATATTTCCATATTTACGTCTTTTATAGCATGCTTCTCAGATTTTATTATTCTTTTCTTTTTGGGGGTTAATTTCTACCTGCAGAGGAGGTCCTACCTAATATGTTAATGTTTTTATGGTTTATTTAATAAATATTTTAAAGATGCCTTGGTTGTCCTTTATAACTTTTATTCTGCCTTATCTATATTTTAATAATTTCATTGTGCTTCTGTCTTCATTACTAATATTTATTATTATTATTATTATTACAAATTGAATTACTTGCCTCACGATTTTAACATGATGATACACATGCCATTGGTTTTATGCATTTTACTAACAGTGTGTTTTTATTCTATGATGTATTTTAAATTATTTATGGTTATTTATTGTGTGGCACTTTATAAAGTACTTTTAAACAGTTCTTATTACCAATTTTTAATGGTATGTGCGTATATATATATATTTTTTTAACCTCAAGGGCAAGTAATTCAGATAGTATTTTAGACCCTTTAAATGTTTTTATTTAAATTTTTTAGGTTAAATAATATGCCTTTAATATTGGGATAGAATTTATTTTGTATTGCGACGCCTTGCTATTTATTTACAAAACTATATATAAATATATATATATATATATATATATATATATATATATATATTATTTATTTTAATTATTTATTTTGTAATGTCTCTAGGAGAGAGACCAGGGCAGGTGTTGAGGTGACCTTTTATTTAAAGTTTAATCTTCCGCTGTCCAGTGGTTCTTTTAACATCTGGCCGTCTTTTAAACAGCTTTTATATAACTGAACCTGTCTTTTTAAGGAGAAGTGTTTTATTCACACCAGTGGTCCCCTTGTGCCCGTGCCCCTCGCAGCACCCATCCTGGGCGCTGCGTTTTAACCCAAACCTAACCATAAAATAATTCTAACCACTTGTGGGGTCCTGCATTTTGGCCCCACAAAGCTGTCGGTACCCCACAAATATACTGGACTGCCGGTTTTTGGACCCCACAATTATAGTTTAAGAAACACACACACACACACACACACACACACACACGTCATTCTACAGATTTGGTGACATTTCAGTAGTGTCGGTGTCCCAAGATGTACTACTGTTATAACTCTTCAGAACAGTTATCAAACTACACTTCAATTACAACGTTTCAAAGTGTTACATGTTTTTAATATGATTTTAAACAGAGAATTTGCTTTTCTTAAGAGTATTAAAAATTTTGCCTGGACCCATTGACCATCATGCAAATGGCGTGACTCATTTTGAGTACACAGTGTTAAATAATAATGTTTTTTTTGTTAAATTAATTGTATGTGCCCCCTTTTCATGCATAATGCATTTTCTCAGCAAAAGACATTTTATTGTCAGAGAAATTTAGGCTTTTACCCCTGTCCTTGTATTTCTTTCAACCCCGTAACACAACAATTCCCCCACTCAAAATGAAATAATGGTTTGATCCTTTGGACAAAATTTATGAGGAAGTCACATCATAAAAGTCTTCAGAGAAGCCTGGTGTGACAAGTGGTAAGCTGCTCTCTCACTTTTTTATAAATATTTCATGTTTTTTAAGCACATATGGGCCTTGTCAATCTCAGGTATTCAACTCTGTTGGGGGGGAAATTCATAGTTAAGAAGATTTTACCAAAGTATAATAATGTCTGAATTGAATAAGGCCATGTGGCACACTGGTAGCTGCTAGCATCCCGAATTAGCAACAGATAGCACAAAATCTTCAACCCTAGAACATTCAACCCCATCACATTTTTCAATGTTACGGGGTTGAATGGCTGTTACAGGGTTGAATAGCTGTTAAATCTTAGCAATATTTAATGTATATTGCTTAATACCAATCATATTTTCTTGTTGATGTGAATGTTTGTTGTTTACGGTTTTCCAGTATTAACTAAAAGTACAAGGAATTTTTGAAAATAATAAGTTAAAAATGGTAAGTGAAAATGGTAGGGCTGCTCCCTCTTAGTCGATTAGTCGACTAATCGGTCATTTTGGTCTTGGTCAACTTAGATTTCTTTAGTCCATTAGTCATGTCTGATGCTTTTTTCATGCAGAATGACTTATTTCCAAGAAACGTACGAGCACATCTCTGGTAAACACAAGAATTAAAATGGTGCTTTTGCATGACTCTTTGCAGAGAAACTCAGATTTACAGATCTGTTGATTAAATCAACTAATAGATTAAATCAACTAATCGATTAGTCGATACAATTGAATGAGTGTTAGTTGACTAAGAATTTCTTCAATCGAGCACAGCCCCAGAAAATGGTGAACAAACTGTAGGCTTAGCTATAATGTTAAGATGTTTGCTCAATGTTCAAACAGACATTCCTGCCATTACTCTGGATATTTCTATGTAATCAATTAAATGTTGTAACTGTTGTTAATTTATTAATCTGTTTTAATCTGTCTAGATTTCATCTAGATTGTTTAGATATGTTGACAGTAACTTTAAAAATGTTTCAAAAATGGCAACATGTGAGTGATCTCACAAAAGAAGGATAAAACATATCACATGTGATGCTTTTCACTCAACCCTGTTACATGATTTTCAACCCTGTTGCGGTGCATTCATCCCTGTTACGAGATTATTTTTTTACATTTTTGTATTAAATACACAAAATATAATATCAATAGTGTTTTTATTGTGTGTATTAAATCAGGGTAAATAAGTCTATTTAAATTTAGTCAGGAATTACGCAGCAGTCTTGCACATTTCTTACAAAAATGTGGAGTTGGATTAAAAATTTCTTCATCGTAAACTGGAAAGGATGGTGCTGGTCAGTTTTCCTTGATTTTCTCTTTAATTAGCTTGTTGCTTAAGCTTATTGGAAAAATTTATAGTTGAATAATAAAATGACTGTGACGGGGTTGAATTAAATTGGGACTTGTTTGAGAAAATAATGCATAATAATAAGTTAAATAAAAAAAAGCTTAAGATTTTAATGTTCATTGTTTCATCCTCCTCAATCAAAAATGGCACAGAATCTGTAGAATGACCCACACACACACACACACACACTGTTATGGAGATTATCCGACCTCTCCAGTGATGTGCTTTAGAACTCAATATACAAACACAGAAGCACAGAGGACACAGAGATGGTTAAAGTGATATATTGCAAAAGTTGATGTAATTAATTACAGGGAAGTTACAGAGGAAAAGTGTCAAGGTCTCGCCATAGTTTTCCCCAGTAACTCCCACAGACAGTTGTGCACATTGATTTTATACTGTCACAGAACAAAAGAAATCCTTTCCTTATGCTATGGGAAATAGTCTCTCTACAATACTCTATTTTCATTGGACAAAAGTCCTCAAGCAATACTCCTTTGTGTCCTGTAAGAAAACAGTAGTTTTCCTCCACTGCTAACCTTGACATATACATCAGTTCACATTCAGTCCACATACATGGTGTTTCCGTCCAGTCTACGAATTGCCTAGTTCCTGCCACCGGAGGTAAAAAAAACGACATTGGCCTCTGACTAGATGTCCATATCACAGCTCAGTGAAAAGTGTGAGCATTTTTGAACATGATGCATACATAAAAATGTTCAAATGATTAACAAAACTCAAAGGAACATAATTCCTTTAACAAAACACACACAAAGACACACACACAGACACACACACAGACACACACACACACACACACACACACACACACACACACACACACACACACACACACACACACACACACACACACACACACACACACACACACACACACACAGCAGCAGGTAGTTTATAAATCTGATGTTTGATTCTAAAGTAAACTAGCCAACAATATAACGGCTACAAGTCCAGCTGAGATGATGAGACCATTAAACACACAACTTCCAAAGCTGCCTGTCAGGAAAAGAGCTTCAGTAAATAATGCTCTAAAAGTTAAGCTACAATTCGGCAGGAAAAAGACTGGCATAACCATTTTTAACGGGGTCCCTTGAACTCTGACCCCAGATAAGTGAATGTAAATGGGTTACCAACGAGTCTACTCTTTACAGACACCACCTCTTTATGATAATCTCATGCAGTTTTTCTCATGCAGTGTTATTTCAACTATTCTGAATTTGACACATTCTGCCTCGACAAAACGTAGTAAAACCTTTATTTAAACCTTTTGGTTGGTGCATTGAACACCCTGCTGTCCTACCTGAAGAACACAAACTGTCCCAGCCTATCACACTTAGCTCCACCCAGGCGACACCCTCTATGCCCATATAAGGATTTCCTGGCTCCAGTAACTGCCAGAGACAAACTGCAGGTTTTAACTCGTCTCTTCAGAAACCTCTGGGTGTGTTTTCATTCAGTCTGTAGTTGAGGATTAAAAGACTGCTCTGCTGTCCACCAATCCAAACCAACACACATTCACACTTTGGATACAATGAAGTTTGTGACACACACCTGCCAATCAAAAACACCTCTCTGAGGAGTACAACACTGGCCTCACCTCCCCAACATGGATTCTCCTAACATTGTCTCCAGGTAAAGACTACAACCAGCTGTGGGGGGGTAGTTTAGTACTGTCAGTGAGTAACCAGCTGATCAAGGTTCAGTCAGAGAGTAAAAAGTCTTCAGGCTGTCAGAGCAGAAAGACACTCCCTCATTTCTCAGAAGTGAAGGGATTAAAATCTAACTTGTTTCCTGTTGATTAAATCTGACTTCACTGAACATATAAAGACTCACTTTGGCCAAAACGTCACAATTCACAGAATAATTAGTAAATGAAGTAGTGTATATTCAGATCTACAAACAGTAAAAACCAGTGTTGACTAGAGGTGTGAATCTTCACTGATCTCCCGATTCGATTATGATTATCATGTCAGCGATTCAATTCGATACGATATCTCGATGCATCCCGATGCGTCAAATACATTTTTCTATTAAAGCCATGTAGGATATTTAATTCATAGCTTTTCAAACTTCAAAAACAAAACATTCTGCAGTGCTCTAATACTAAATAAATTGGATACATAAAACTACAACACTGAGCACATTGCACTTCTTGAATGTGCAAAACACATACCAGAATATGTAAACAGAAATGTTGTTAGGCCTACATTACATTGTAAACAGAAATAATCGATTATGAGCCGGCCGATTATCGATGTAGCATCGTCCATGTCAATGATTGCATTGATTATTTGATTAATTTCAACACCTCTAGTGTTGACATGTATTATGAATCCCCCAAATATAAGGAACAGCAGAGTTTCTCCATCAAAGGTGTGTAATGTTACCTGTCAGGCTGCTCACCTGTTAAAGTCCAGATGAGGTCAGAGAGTCGTCCTCCTCCTCGTCCGTCTGCAGACTCTGACAGACGCTGCTGCTGTCTGTGTTCATCACTTCCTCACACCTTTAAATCCCAACCTAGAAATGTCAGTCTGACGTCAGAGCAGAGGGCCGGTCTGAGCTGGAGTTCAGCCAATCAGAAGCAGCTGCAGCGTTACTAAAGCTGTCAGTCAGCACTCTGATGGCAGCTGGAGACACTGACCCAACTCCAAAGAGTCCAAACTGCAGGAAGACTGAAGTCCCAAAAGAAGAAGAAACACAACAACAGGTTCATTATTAAATGATGGAGGAACAACAGTCTATAAACTCATGACAGCAAACTAAAACGTACAGTGGCCCAGCAGGGTCAACACTAATGTAGACGCTCACTTCTGTTGTCGCTCATTTCCGTTATATTTGTGTTGTGGCTTTTGCATTTCTCTTGAACCGTCTGGGCCACCGTACAATCTGCATCAACAGAGAGTGGTGGAAACTAACCAATAGATATCTATCATACAGTACATCTACAGTCAAACTGTCTCTTTATTAATATTAAATCAATAAAAACAACATTCTATGTTTTAGTGCCTAAGTTCTAAGGATTACTTTACATTTTCCAACTCTTAATATATAAATAGAAAACTCAGGTCATATATTTGTAAGCCCCTTCCTGTGGGCACCTGCCACCTGGAGATGCCTCTCTACACTGCTCCGGGACTCTGTTGTGTGTTTGATTTGTTGGGGGCTAGATCTGAGAGACAGAAGAACTGGAAGCTGGGTTCAGGATTGTGGCTGAGACCTTTATACGACGCTGACATTAGCTTATGATTCAGCAGGGAAACATAACTTACATTGCCAACACAGTCTCACTCCCTACTCGTCAAATGTATGACGCATGGTCAAGGACCCTGGCGTCAAGTTTCAACCAAATAGGGGTACCCTTGACGTTATTTTTCGACGAGGGGGGTCCGTCAGATAGACATTCATGTTATTCCCTCACCGTCGGATATCGACGAAAGAAAAAAACACGCCCCCGCCCCTTAACTCGAAATCTGTGACAGTTATTATTGGTATTTTTAGCCCAATAACCGCTGTTTTAATCAACATTATTCACGAGATATTATCATGGTTTATATGTATTTCTTTTTATGTTATTATTTCGGTATATTTCGGCCAGGGAAGCTGGATTGCTTTTTTGTTGATTTATATTTTTTAAACTATAATGCTACATCTATCAACATTTATTTAGATGTTATCATGGTATTCATTTCTTTACTTTAATAATATTATTTCGGTCTTATTACCGGTGAAATATTACAGTATATGCTGTAATACAGAACATTACGATATGATCCGAGCAGGAAGCATTCAAAGCCGATAGGCCTATCCCACAATGCAATGTGGCCATTCATTTCAAAGAATCGGGCAGCGATCAGCTGGTCTTTAACGCCAGGATCGCTTCAATATACATATATACAGTCAGTGGTCAGTATCACTTCAATATACATATATACAGTCAGTGGTCAGTATCACTTCAATATACATATATACAGTCAGTGGTCAGTATCACTTCAATATACATATATACAGTCAGTGGTCAGTATTACTTCAATATACATATATACAGTCAGTGGTCAGTATCACTTCAATATACATATAGTCAGTGGTCAGTATTACTTCAATATACATATATACAGTCAGTGGTCAGTATCACTTCAATATACATATATACAGTCAGTGATCAGTATCACTACAATATACATATATACAGTCAGTGGTCAGTATCACTTCAATATACATATATACAGTCAGTGATCAGTATCACTACAATATACATATATACAGTCAGTGGTCAGTATCACTTCAATATACATATATACAGTCAGTGGTCAGTATTACTTCAATATACATATATACAGTCAGTGGTCAGTATCACTTCAATATACATATATACAGTCAGTGGTCAGTATCACTTCAATATACATATATACAGTCAGTGGTCAGTATCACTTCAATATACATATATACAGTCAGTGATCAGTATCACTTCAATATACATATATACAGTCAGTGGTCAGTATCACTTCAATATACATATATACAGTCAGTGGTCAGTATCACTTCAATATACATATATACAGTCAGTGGTCAGTATCACTTCAATATACATATATACAGTCAGTGGTCCGTATCACTACAATATACATATATACAGTCAGTGGTCAGTATCACTTCAATATACATATATACAGTCAGTGGTCAGTATCACTTCAATATACATATATACAGTCAGTGGTCAGTATCACTTCAATATACATATATACAGTCAGTGGTCAGTATCACTTCAATATACATATATACAGTCAGTGGTCAGTATCACTTCAATATACATATATACAGTCAGTGGTCAGTATCACTACAATATACATATATACAGTCAGTGGTCAGTATCACTACAATATACATATATACAGTCAGTGGTGGTCAGTATCACTTCAATATACATATATACAGTCAGTGGTCAGTATCACTTCAATATACATATATACAGTCAGTGGTCAGTATCACTTCAATATACATATATACAGTCAGTGGTCAGTATTACTACAATATACATATATACAGTCAGTGGTCAGTATTACTACAATATACATATATACAGTCAGTGGTCAGTATCACTACAATATACATATATACAGTCAGTGATTGTGTCACCAGCAACAACACGTTGCTCAGTTTTGTTCCAGTAAGTTATGAACCATAATAACGTTTAAACGAATCCGCGGAAAACTCCGAAGTGACGTAATGCGTCCCGCTCAGCGGATACGAAGATAAAATATATAGGCCTAACATTCGTAATATTAATGTTTTTTTCTAATGTTGTATTTGAGGAGTTAAACAATAAAGATAGTTATAATATTAAAATACAGTTTCATGTATTTGTCTACGTTTAAACGAATCCGCGGAAGTGACGTGAAATTCCACATCTCGTCTGTGAAAGAATGTTCCACGTTGTACGTGAGAATTTACACAATAAAATACTAATAATGAAAAAATTGTGTTTTATATTTAGCACTTTGATTTGCCTTATATATACTATATAAAAACCTACAGTTGAGTGTTTAGAAATACAGCCTAATGGCTTGTTTGACTAATTTGCATTTGTTTTGAATTGTACTGTTGTGAAAAACAATAAACTATATACAAAGAGAAGCATTTTTTATTTTATTTTCCATAGATAGTTATTTAAAAACGCAATTTTCTAATTTTGCAGTTGATGAATATTAATAGCAAAGACTAAAGGGGAAAAACATAAGTATATTTATGTGTGGGACTTAGTTTGATTTAAAATCACACTGCATTATTAGTTGTTTTAAATAAATTACTTTTTTGAAATATCAATTTATGGTAGGCCTAACATATTCATTATTATATTCAGAAGATGATCCTCATATCAATCACCGTGGTTACAGTTTGTAGCCATCCTAACCTTTGTAGCCTTTACTGAGACTACCTTTTCAAAATTAAGAAGGGACTAGTTTTAAAAAGCATTTTCAGGAAATTAAAAGGATAAGCAGATTGTTACCGAGGTTTTTGTTCACTGAGTTAGATGTATATAGCTTTGTTTGGATATGTTTACATATACAACATGCGTTTTGGCATTTCTGGCACACTTCTACCTCAGCACTACTGCACAAAGACAAAACTCACACATCTCATTCAACCATTTCACAAGCTGAGAAAAGGGTCATGACATGGGTCAGAGCAGTGGTTCCCAACCTTTTTTCCTTGGTGCCCCCCCCCTACTCATGTCTAAGAAAAGCTGACCACCCCCCCACTTTGAAACTGAAGTTGAGGTAACTCTGGAGATAGAGCTGGGTCAGAGGATATCAGAGGTCATAAATGATGAACCAATCATCGGCTCTGCTCCTATTGGCCCAATGGTGTTCATATGGACAACATGCACCTTTGGCTGGAAGGCCCGTGTTGAAAGTGTGTGTTATCATTTAGAGCAGACACCCACGGTGAATCAGATGGTTTATGTTATACAAGGCTGCATTACAGAGAATTTTATTATGACTCTCATGAAGGTTGTGTAGAGGAATAGAAACCAGTGTCTCCAGGCAAGCACACAGAATATGGTCTGCTCTATCTTTATTCTCCATGCCAAGTATGAGCTCTTATCCTCTGGCAGAAGATATGGGTAAACTTAACATTTCTAAACTATAAAAACGTTGATGATGATATAGGCCTAATTTGGACCTACCTCAATTAAAACTTTAAATAATGTTGCTTGAGATTGAGGGTGTGCAATAGCTTCATGATATGAAGCATGGTTGTGTTGCTCTTGTCACTGTTTGTGAAAGATGAGCAATAGATTGTTGCTGTGTGATGTGCTTCAGTCTAGCCTATATCACTTTGTTCATGTTGTTTTTATTTTAAGTATGTCAGCTGTATGATAAAACAATATGTCAAGTCTTATTTGCGAAGCATTTGAACTCAAGGCAAATATCCCTCTGGGGACAATAAAGTATCTCCTGCTAAGTGGTCTCCATGATGTGTAAAAATTAAAACGTTGTCGTAGGACTATAGCAAACACATCGTTGGAAAGGTCTCAACCTGGAGAGTAACATATGTCAGTCTGAAGAGCATACATTACTCCTGCTTTGAAATATTGACCTCTGAACCTTGAACCCAGTACATGTATGAAGGCCTGTCATTTAGCAACAGAAGGTTCTACACACATAAAACCAGCTGTTATAGAAAGCTCTGGACCTCAGCTGGCATGTAGATATGGTCACCAAATTACCTACTGTAAGCACTGTCAAATATGGTAATAAGCTATTTTCACCTATTTAACGATTCGATTTTTAAAATCTGATGACACCAGTGTGTTCTCCATCCCAAAAAACCCCAGGGTGTATCCAAAATTATACAATGCCAACTTCTACTTATGAGAAATATACCAATATACTTTAAAACTACAACTCCCATAAGAAACGCCACAGAAGCTGTTACAAAGCTTGAGCACTTGTAGTTTTTCGGGGTGGGTGGGGGGACTCGCTCGCTCCTCTTTCTGCTGTCTGCCGTGAAATGGCCCGCCGGCCGGCCGAGCACACAATATATGAGACAAATACATGAAACTGTATTTTATTATTATAACTATCTTTATTGTTTAACTCCTCAAATACAACGTTAGAAAAAAACATCAATATTATGATTATTATATATTTTTATCTTCGTATCCGCTGAGCGGAACGTACTACGTCACTTCCGGAGTTTTCCGCGGATTCGTTTAAACGTTATTATGGTTCATAACTTACTGGAACAAAACTGAGCAACGTGTTGTTGCTGGTGACACAATCACTGACTGTATATATGTATATTGAAGTGATACTGACCACTGACTGTATATATGTATATTGAAGTGATACTGACCACTGACTGTATATATGTATATTGAAGTGATACTGACCACTGACTGTATATATGTATATTGAAGTGATACTGACCACTGACTGTATATATGTATATTGTAGTGATACTGACCACTGACTGTATATATGTATATTGTAGTGATACTGACCACTGACTGTATATATGTATATTGAAGTGATACTGACCACTGACTGTATATATGTATATTGTAGTGATACTGACCACTGACTGTATATATGTATATTGAAGTGATACTGACCACTGACTGTATATATGTATATTGTAGTGATACTGACCACTGACTGTATATATGTATATTGAAGTGATACTGACCACTGACTGTATATATGTATATTGAAGTGATACTGACCACTGACTGTATATATGTATATTGAAGTAATACTGACCACTGACTGTATATATGTATATTGAAGCGATCCTGGCGTTAAAGACCAGCTGATCGCTGCCCGATTCTTTGAAATGAATGGCCGCATTGCATTGTGGGATAGGCCTATCGGCTTTGAATGCTTCCTGCTCGGATCATATCGTAATGTTCTGTATTACAGCATATACTGTAATATTTCACCGGTAATAAGACCGAAATAATATTATTAAAGTAAAGAAATGAATACCATGATAACATCTAAATAAATGTTGATAGATGTAGCATTATAGTTTAAAAATATAAATCAAAAAAAAGCAATCCAGCTTCCCTGGCGAAATATACCGAAATAATAACATAAAAAGAAATACATATAAACCATGATACTATCTCGTGAATATTGTTGATTAAAACAGTGGTTATTGGGCTAAAAATACCAATAATAACTGTCACAGATTTCGAGTTAAGGGGCCGGGGGCGTGTTTATTTCTTTTGTCGATATCCGACGGTGAGGGAATAACATGAATGTCTATCTGACGGACCCCCTCGTCGAAAAACAACGTCAAGGGTACCCCTATTTGGTTGAAACTTGACGCCAGGGTCCTTGACCATGCGTCATACATTTGACGAGTAGGGAGTGAGACTGTGTTGTGTCAATAGCAAACCTGTGGACCTCTGTCGTAGATGTTCTGCTGAAAACTTCCCACACTTTTTTGAAGATACTTTGCCCGAACATCACATTCTCATTTCTGTTAATGACTGCACTCGCTACATGAAAAGCAGCCAGAAACTCCTGAACACTCAGATGGATGAAGCTAAACATCTTTTTTTTTATCATTCTTCCTCCCACGTTGCTCTTTGAAGATCTCTGTGAACACTCCTGAGCACACCGGGGCTCCACTGATGTCAATGCCACTCTCTTCTAGATTTTTCTCGTAGAAGATCAGGTTGCCCTTTTCCAGCTGATGGTAAGCCAGTTTTGCTAATGACTCAATGTACTGAATGTACTCTTCTGGGTCATACTTCTCTTTTGTCTGATGAATCCGATACACCAGGAATTCTGCGTACATCTCAGTCAGGGTCTTGGGCAGCTCTCCTCCCTCTCTGGTCTTCAACACGTCCTCCAGAACTGTAGCAGTGATCCAGCAGAAGACTGGGATGTGGCACATGATGTGGAGGCTCCGTGATGTCTTGATGTGGGAGATGATTCTGCTGGCCTGCTCCTGATCTGTGAATCTCTTTCTAAAGTACTCCTCCTTCTGTGGGTCAGTGAACCCTCTGACCTCTGTCACGATGTCTACAAAATCAGAATGGATCTGATTGGCTGCTGCAGGTCGTGTGGTTATCCAGATGCGAGCAGAGGGAAGCAGTTTCTTCTTGATGAGGTTCGTCAGCAGCTCATCCACTGAGGTCGGTGCTGTCACATCAATTTTAACTGTCTGGTTTTTATTGGTGGAGCAGTCCAGATCAAGGCGGCTCTCATCCAGTCCATCCAAAACAAACAGAAGTTTGAATTCACTCTTGTCAAAGTTGGTGTTTCCTGATGACTGCAGAGCTGTAAAGATGTGATTAAGAGCTTCTTCTTTGATGTCTCTGGTCTCCCAGATACATTCATGAATGAGCTCTGCCAAACACCACTTTTCCCCCTTCTTTAAATTCAGCTGGCGGAAGGTGAAGGGGAAAACGAGATGCACATCTTGATTGGCTCTTCCTTCAGCCCAGTCCAACACAAACTTATGCACAAGAAATGTTTTTCCAATTCCTGCGATTCCATTGGTGAGCACTGTTCTTATGGGTCTGTTTTTTACAGAGGGGTGTTTGAACATGTCACAAGGTGTAATTGCTGTCTCTGTATCTGTTGGCTTCACTGTCTCAATCTGCCTGACCTCATGCTGTGTGTTGATGTGTACGTCACCAGTAGCTTTGACGTACAGATCTGTGTAGATATCATCCAGAGGTCGCCCATCTTTATTCTGTGCCCACCCCTCTTGTGCACACAAAAACTCATTCTGGAGGTTTGGCTGAAGCTTTTGTTGGTAATATGAGATGTGTCGTGGTGGCTTTGGTACTGGAACAATCCCGTCTGTGTTGAAAACAAAAATAAAAAATATAAAGTATGATGATCTTTGTCTACAGATGACAAAATCAGTACACAAATACTCTTCAACTAAATAATTTGCTTCCTGAGAATAACCAATAACTTAAAGATTTTTCCTTTTAAATAACATAAAATGGAGCCATCTAAAATATCATTATGGTCAACCAAACATATTTTATACAGTCAGTAATGTCTCTGTGTTATTTTGGGCAGAGCATTGAACTGAATCTTGCATTGATTCACCATCAATGAGTAACTTCTAAGTGATATTCAAGCAGGTGCACAGCACTGCCTTTATAATCGCACACTACTCACTGATACCGTCATAACACTTTTACTGAAGTTTTATCGTCATCATTTTAGACACCGAAGGATCAGAACTAGACACAAAACAAACTGGGCTTGTAAATAATGAGGAGGCAGTGTGGAGGCTTAGCAGCTGAGCTTGTCAAAATGAACAATCATTTGGCAGTGATATGTGTTATATACAGTATGTTCTACTATTACAGCAGTAGCTTTTGGTGCATGTGTTGCATCAGCCCATCTCAGTACTTATGTGAATTGATACCCAAGTGTACTGATTCTCAGTCATTTGTCTTGTTTTCTGGGATTGATGTGGCGAGGGGGTAAGGCAGATTTAGCAAGCTAAAGTTAGCCAACTAACAAGTCATCCACCGGCTGTCCGACTTGACCCGGCTGCTGCCGCCTGCTCTCGTCCACTTTACAGGCGAGGCACAGTTAATTTCAAACAACCCTAATGTCCCCTGAGCTGTGTCGGGCATCTTTCCTCCCAGCGAGCTGCTACAGTTTAACGCCCCATTGACGCATATTGTCACCTTGACAATTAAAATCAATCGGCATTTAGATGTGTACCAATCAAGTTAACACGGCAAACAGTCAATGCCCTTTCTATCCATTTTATTTCTAGGGATTTGGGCTGGAGGAAAAGAAAGGAGCAAAGGCCCCATTCATCATGAGCAAGAGAATGACCAAGATCCTCCAGCTCAGGAAGGAGCTGAAGAGCCGGAAGTGACAGTAAAAGGAAGCGAGTGAAGAGGATAGCCCTTTCTGCGCCACATTCTTCACAAAATATTCACTACCTTGACAAGAGCTGAGAGGAAGGAGAGGGCCACTATGCAAACTGCAATTTGCAGCGGACATCGCTCACCACTTCCAAATCTGAGATTGACAGCTACCTCAGAGACACCTTTATAGTGATGCAAAAAGGGAGTAAGATCTTGGTCAATTCAAGTCTTTGATTAATCCACCTTCACCAACCGTGGGCAAGGCCAACTTGAAGCAGATTCAGGAGGTGGTCAAAAAGGCACCAGCCCCAGGGTAGAGCATTTGTCATTGCCACTTGGATGGTTGAAATACAGAAGCAGGGAGCCTGGGCAAGACAGAAGCAAGCAGTGCAGCAAAAGGTGACACAAGCTCTGGAGGTCGGAGCCCAACTGCATCAAGTTCTTGTTTCATGTGAATCCATGGGAAAGTCACCCTCATGTCCTCAGTCAAACCATCCACCTTTCATTAAAACTGGTGGGAGGAAGAAGCTTTAAGGACCTCCTTCTCCATTCTGCTCTCAACTCGGTAGCACTGGGAACTGAAAGTTGACCTGGGGAAGCAACTCTATTATCCAGTAAATGTTGCTGTCACACCTTGAGGCAAGACATGGTGCTGCTCTCCGAAGCCTCAAAGCCTTGGTAATTCTCCTAGAACCTATAGTCCCTTGGGAAGAATGCATCTAGGAATCTAACGAGATGAAAAGAGGCAAATACACCCAGCTGGTGGAGAGAGAGGTGTGAGCTGATGATGCCGAGATGAACTTGAGGAAGCGGTTAAGATGCTCATCTCTATCCAACACACAGTTTATGGCTGCTCCTCTGTTAGTTTACACTGAGTGCTATGTTTGTGTGCTGACAGCAACCTACTCCAAATGGCTTTATTGTTCCCAATTTTTACCGATTTTATTTGCATGCAATAGAACACCCCTTTACCTTCAGAATAAAATCTGGTGACAGACACACACACACACACACACACACACACACACACACACACACACACACACACACACACACACACACACACACACACACACACACACACACACACACACACTTTAATAATCTTTTGCTAATGTACCTTTAGCTTCTTCAACACCACTGGCATCCACTGAAACAGAAATAATGTAATTATTACCATCCACTTTTTATTTGATTGATCTGATTTGCATTAAAATTCACACACCTCCCTCTCAGACTACCTCTGTCAGTAGTACTTCAGTGTAGTTATGTTTAATTAGCAGCCACACACACACACACACACACACACACACACACACACACACACACACACAATACCTTCGGTTTTGGGAGAAACGGCTTTCGTCTCATCTGTCCTGTCAGGAGACGTGACTGAAACACAAACATGCAACAGCTCTTGAGAAATACAAAATAATTGAAGGCATTTCGTTAAATACAATTTAAGACTGTACGTAGTTAAACATGAATAAGGCTTTATTTCATTTATGAATTCAGCAGAAACATTACCAAATGTGTTGCTGACATTAAGCGTTATATTCCCTCCCACATGGACATCTGTAAACTGAGGTGAGCTGACGACACCTCCATACTGGGCGGAGACTGATGGGCTTCCTGCCCCCCTCTGAGTTTCAGCTGATTGAGAATAGACAAAATAATCAGAAACCAGAACTCATCACATCCTGAACTGCTAGAAGGGTTCAGATATGATTTTTTGTTAGAGCTGATTTAGCAAAGACCTGTAGGATCAAGAACAAATAAAGCTTGGTACAGGGTTTCTGGAGGTTTTACCAAGTCACATTTAGGACTTTTAAAGACCTTTTTAAGACATGTATGAATACAATTTAAGACCTATATCATGACATCAAAGTACAACGAAATGCAGAGTCACTAAAGTACTTGCATAGTAAATAAATGTATTCAAATTGACTAAAAGCGACACAGAGTAATAATGATCTGTACATATACAGCAAATTATATTTGGACTAGCAAAAGAACTACAACACCACAGAATTTAGAAAGTATATTTCAATAAGCACTATAGAGGTTACATGGATGTAGGAAAATGTATAAAACTAAAATTTTGATTTTGAAATTTTTTATTT
Source organism: Perca flavescens (assembly GCF_004354835.1). Taxonomy (NCBI): domain Eukaryota; kingdom Metazoa; phylum Chordata; class Actinopteri; order Perciformes; family Percidae; genus Perca; species Perca flavescens. The sequence continues at coordinate 1,535,824 of NC_041332.1, forward strand.
TTAAGACCCCACAGAAACCCTGATGGTAGAAATGTGATAAACTTAAAATGCTTTGCACAGCACATCTGATGAACATATCAGAAAATATTTAATTCTTTAAAAATGAATAAAATAAACATTTAAGGCAATTATCTTACACAAACACATGACAAATCCAAATCACACTTTAATAATCTGTTGCTATATTACCTTCAAGGTGAGGAGAGGAAGCTCCTCTGTTCCCTGAAGTTCCTTCAACATCCACTGAAACAGAAAATCATGTGATTACTACTGATTTTTACTTGATTGATGCAATATGCAAAATTCACGCACCCATGACTGTTTTTATCGAAGGAGTCTGGTGGCTTTGAAGAGAGCAGAGATACGGCTTTAGTTCCCCGTCCTAAAGGGCCGTCTGACAGCAAGGTAAAGGGATGAAAATATTGTAAACATAGCCTACACTGACACTGATACAGATGTTTTTAGGGGTTTGAAATGTGTTTAGCTGCTGCCCCCGTCCACAGCAGGACATTGCTTAGCTTCTGTGTCAGTACTCCTGCCTGCTTCACCAAACTGAAACCTACTGGAGCTAACACACTGACTATGGAGAAGTAGCTCAGACAACCACACTGATAAAACATCTCAACTGATGAGTCCCTCACTTTAATGTGGAACTTTCTGCTGACAGTTCCATCAGTCTGCAGTGATATGACTCAGAATATTACTGGTAGTGCTGCAGGTATTTTACAGGATGTAAAGGTCTGAAATGAGCTGATAATGACTTGATCCAGCAGGCATCTGAATGCTAGAGATGAATGCAACAACAATATTGTTACAACGTGTACAGACCATGATGCAATGTTAAAGCTGGGACTATGTTGACTTACTGAGTCTCTGCAGGAAGCTGTCCTTTAAACACTAAAAGGTGGATCCATGGACCGGTGGCTCTTGATGGACACACAGCTGGGTTCAAGAGAGTCATTTTTTGTAGCACTTAGGAGGAAAATACAAAAAAATAACAATGTGACATTTAATGAGCCATGGTTGAGCAGCTGTAACCACATGTTGGTAACCATGGTTCCAACATGTGTGAGGCAGAGAAAGCCCAGATGAGCTGTAGTTGTGCTATCAGTCCACTAGATGGAGACTTTTACCGACACCATCTCCACAGAGCTGGAGAGCAGACTGACTGAGTCAGACTAGAACAGGAGGCCCAACCAGTCAGAGAACTCCAGCATTAAAAACACACTCTGACCCTTTGGGTCTAGAGGGAGAGGAAATCATCTGAGATGGGAAAGTTAGAGGGACAGAAAGAAAACAGATGTTAACCTGGTTTACCTCTCTCTCTCTCTCTCTCTCTCTCTCTCTCTCTCTGTTTCTCTCTCTTTACCTCCCTGTTTGAAAACATCCTGAAAAATAACAAGCATAAATTATAAACTACATTAAAAAAAAACAAATGGCTGGAACAATAAAGAAGCTCCCACACTGATTCTTACTGCCTGTTATCAGCTCTCACACATTCAAACCCTTTAAAAGCTGACCCAGTGTAACTAGTTACCTCTCAACTACTGACCCAGTGGAACTAGTTACCTCTCAACTACTGACACAGTGTCACTAGTTACCTCTCAACTACTGACCCTGTGGAACTAGTTACCTCTCAACTACTGACACAGTGTAGCTAATTACCTCTCAACTACTGACCCAGTGTCACTAGTTACCTCTCAACTACTGACACAGTGTAGCTAATTACCTCTCAACTACTGACACAGTGTAACTAGTTACCTCTCAACTACTGACACAGTGTAGCTAATTACCTCTCAACTACTGACACAGTGTAACTAGTTACCTCTCAACTACTGACCCAGTGTAGCTAATTACCTCTCAACTACTGACACAGTGTAACTAGTTACCTCTCAACTACTGACACAGTGTAACTAGTTACCTCTCAACTACTGACACAGTGTAGCTAATTACCTCTCAACTACTGACACAGTGTCACTAGTTACCTCTTAACTACTGACACAGTGTTACTAGTTACTTCTCAACTACTGACCCAGTGTAGCTAGTTACCTCTCAATTACTGACCCAGTGTAACTAGTTACCTCTCAACTACTGACACAGTGTAACTAGTTACCTCTCAACTACTGACACAGTGTCACTAGTTACCTCTCAACTACTGACACAGTGTAGCTAATTACCTCTCAACTACTGACCAGTGGAACTAGTTACCTCTCAACTACTGACCCAGTGTAACTAGTTACCTCACAACTACTGACCCAATGTAACTAGTTACCTCTCAACTACTGGCCCAGTGTAACTAGTTACCTCTCAACTACTGACCCAGTGTTACTAGTTACTTCTCAACTACTGACCCAGTGTAGCTAGTTACCTCTCAACTACTGACCAGTGTTGAGAGTAAGGCGTTACAAAAGTAACGCAATTACAGTAATGTATTCCTTTTTGCTGTAACGCAGTAATATAACGCATTACTAATTAAATTTCGGTAATATTATTACCCGTTACAATCTCAGTAACGCGAGTTACAACGCATTTTAATGCAACATTTTTTAAGAATTTCCCAACACCGTGAAGCATTTGTTCACAGGGGGGAAAGAAGCTGTGAGTATTATTTCATAACATCTGTGTCCCAACATGTGACGGTACGTCAGCTCGGACAGCAGTGTGTCAGAGCCGCTGACAGATTTAAACATGTCGGGAATTAATGTTTAGGTTGTTACACGTAAATCATTGCAGTTTATCAGCCGTGGAGAGTAACTCTGCCTGTAGTGGAACTGCTTCGAATGACGACCAAAAACGCTTGTCTTTTACTGTGACCATTTACTGTTCAATATGTTTCTGTCATCAACGGTAATAATTATTACAGTTGCAGTTTTACAAACAAGAAAGTGAGCAACTTAGCTTGACGGACATGTTGCATCTCAGTAAGCTAGCAAAAGTACACAACAGACAACGTCTGTGTAGGCTACTTCAAAATAAAAGCACTTCCTGTGACAGTTCGCAGTAAAACTATATTACTGTTAAAAAAATAAGGTTGTGGACCTTTTCACATATCAGCCGTAAATCAAGTACTGTAAATAATGTAAATAGTTAGTTTTAATCACACTATAATTGACCATTTCCTTTAGACTGTTTTAAACTAAATAACATGAATTTCTTATTCAAGTGCTTTAAACAAACATTTTACAACAATGCTGTACTTCAATACAACCATTAGATACTTTTAATTGAGTATTTTCATTTTCTCCTACTTGTATATTGTACGTTTTACTTATCTATTTTTTATAGCTTTAGTTACTTTGCATGTCCATATTAATTATACAAAATATTATGAATAATCTATGATGTATCAAAGTAGATAAAGAGGAGACTTTATTGATCCAGTGGTGAAATTCACAAGCTAGCTGCCAAGTCAAACTTCCGCTATTATTTTGGTGAAAGTAACTCAAAAGTAATGCAAAAGTAGTGTAACACATTACAATTCAGAGACAGTAATATTGTAATATAATTACTCTCAAATGACAGTAACTAGTAATTTATAATGTATTACATTTTGAAAGTAACTTGCCCAACACTGCTACTGACCCAGTGTAGCTAGATACCTCTCTACTACAGACCCAGTGTAACTACTTACCTCTCAACTACTGACCCAGTGTAGCTAGTTACCTCTCAACTACTGACCCAGTGTAGCTAGTTACCTCTCAACTACTGACCCAGTGGAACTAGTTACCTCTCAACTACTGACCCAGTGGAACTAGCTACCTGGAGCAGTAAAGCTAGAGGAACGTTACAACACATCAGCGGTCAGCTAACTTCATCTAAAAGTAGTTTAGACAATCTTTACCAAGACGTTCATTACATAAACTACTTTGTTACCTCTTGGACTCGAGCTTCTCCGAACTTTCAGCACATTTAGACCCGTTTTAGTCCACATTAAAGACCGGAAACTACGCCCAAACACTCTCTAAAGTAAACAGTCTACTGCCGCTGACGTTTCTACTGTTTGGGTTTCTGTCAAGTGACGTTTTTCACTTAAGAGCAGTTTCCTTTCAAAATAAAACACTACCGTTCAGACGCGAAATACCAAAATAAAAGCTCCTAGTTCAACCACAGTGGAATACAGTAATTTAACTTTACACTCAGTCACAAAACAAACCAATGGTTCTTTTTTTCTTTTGTTTTTATTCTTATACAAGATGGATAGAAAAATAATGACATTTTCATGATTTCAATTATGTGTAGACAGAAATGTATTGTTCAACCAAATATTACACATTATGATGACTTTTTTTAAGATAAAGGGGAACGGCAAATAAAGAATAGCTTGATTATACAGTTTGTTTTTACTGATGTGAACCGTACAGGGGTTCTAACCCTCTGATCTGAGATCTGAGATCTGAGATCTGATCCGTCTCTGCTGTCAGAACGTCTGACTGGTTGACTTTGGGAGTTTTAAACAGTTACACCTTAATAATCTCCTTTTCTTTGTTAAAGAAAGCTGGTATGATGTTTTGGTAGGTACATTATATATAATATATTCATAAACTAGCAGTATTGTGAGGATGAATGGTATCTCATGCATGAGTTAATGAACAGTTCATTCATTAATGCATCAAACTTGAGGCCCGCGGGCCAAACCCGGCCCCTCTCACATTTTGATCCATCCCACCTGTTAATTTAGGTTCACAATAGATTTTGGCCCCCCTAGTTGTGCGCTAAACCAAAAAGACAGAGAACTTTTATTAAAATTGTAATTGCGAGACACTCAAAGCAGGATCTGGCAGATTTGTTGTTTTAATACAACAGAGGACCTTTATGTAAACTTAGACTGTAGACTGACTGGAAAAACTATTTCAGTTTGTGGGTAGGTCGGTACTCCAGATACCTAAATGTAAACATGCTCTGATAAAGTGAGAGTTTCATGATATGTCCCCTTTACCTGCTAATGTGGAAGTCAGAAATCGATCGATGGTGTTTTAAGCCTCCAACGTCGCCTTCCAGGCAAGTAACCCTAAACTTAACCCTAAACATAACCATTGCCGCGCTGCCTGGAAGGCGACATTGGGGTCTTAAAACACCAAACACCTCAGAAATTGAATTGAATTGAATTGAATTGAAAAAACTTTATTAATCCCGATAGGGAAACTGGTTTGCCACCAACCATACAGCAATCGAACACAATACACAACTAACCAGTAATCAGAACCAGTCGTAATAAATCATACTTGACAGGTGTCTTTCTACGGGCACGACTACGTGCAGTGCCAAGTTTGACGTTGTTTGGATTAGAAATGCAAAATATATCGTTAAATTCTGTATATATCAGTAAAAGAAGCACACATTGGCTTTTGCCGCTCTGGTGGAAATGATCACCTCTGCTGAAATGTTAAATTAGTTAACGATCATATGACACGCGACAACACCGTCTCTCTCTCCCTCTCTCTCTCTCTCTCTCTCTCTCTCTCTCTCTCTCTCTCTCTCTCTCTTTCAGACACACACAACACACACACACACACACACACACACACACACAGTCCGGTTCTGGTGGTTGATGACCGCAGATGTGTGCTGATTAGCTCTCATAACGGGCCGGGTGGGTAGCGCACTGCCATGAGTCCATGAAGCTAATGTCTGATTACTCCACATTGTCATTGTGATATTTTGTTATTACATTCTGCAGCAATCAGCAGCGTTCTCTGTCAGGTAAATGCAGTACTACAATGTCTTCCTCTTATTTAGAAGTAGCCTACACTGTAAGTCAGTAGTAGGCTATACAGTGGAGTTGCACATTAAGTGGTTTGGGGTCCTTCCGTAATTTTGGGCTAGGCTACAATTTGGTTTTGAAGAATTCTACAAGCAGCAATACCGCAGGCCAGGTAATCAGCCCGTTCCAAACAGGCACATTTTCAACGGGCGTTGCACTAATATGAATAAACGTGACTTTTCACATTAGGAAAATTTTTGTTTTATTTAAGCATCACATATCTCCGTAACAAACAGTGTCTGTCACATGTTGATGTGGAGTCAAACAAGTCAGAAATACTCCCACATTTAGTGAAATGTGATGCTCAGCTCCACCCAGGCTGCACCCTCTTTGCCCATATTAGGATTTCCTGGTTCCAGTGACTGTCAGAGACAAACTGCAGGTTTGAAATGTCTCTTCAGAAACTTCTGGGTGTGTTTTCATTCAGTCTGTAGTTCAGGATTAAAAGACTGTTCTGCTGAGCATCAATCCAAACCAACACACGTTCACAATTTGGATACAATGAAGTTTGTGACATACACCTGCCAATCAAAAACACCTCTCTGAGGAGTACAACACAGGCCCCGCCTCCCCAAGGATGGAGTCTCCTAACTTTGTCTCCAGGTAAAGACTACAAACAGCTGTGGGGGGGTAGTTTAGTACTGTCAGTGAGTAACCAGCTGATCAAGGTTCAGTCAGAGAGTAAAAAGTCTTCAGGCTGTTGGAGCAGAAAGACACTCCCTCATTCCTCAGAAGTGAAGGGATTCAAATCTAACTTGTTTCCTGTTGATTAAATCTGACTTCACTGAACATATAAAGACTCACTTTGGAGAAAAAGTCACAAATCGCAGAATAATTGTAGATCTGAATAAACCCCAGTGTTGACGTATGTTATGAATCCCCCAAATATAAGGAGCAACAGCAGAGTTTCTCCATCAAAGGTGTGTGATTTTACCTGTCAGGCTGCTCACCTGTTAAAGTCCAGATGAGGTCAGAGAGACGTCCTCCTCCTCCTCCTCCTCCTCCTCCTCCTCCTCCTCCTCCTCCGTCTGCAGACTCTGACAGACGCTGCTGCTGTCTGTGTTCATCACTTCCTCACACCTTTAAATCCCAACCTAGAAATGTCAGTCTGACGTCAGAGCAGAGGGCCGGTCTGAGCTGTAGTTCAGCCAATCAGAAGCAGCTGGCAGCGTTACTAAAGCTGTCAGTCAGCACTCTGATGGCAGCTGGAGACACTGACCCAACTCCAAAGAGTCCAAACTGCAGGAAGACTGAAGCCCCAAAAGAAGAAGAAACACAACAACAGGTTCATTATTAAATGATGGAGGAACAACAGTCTATAAACTCATGACAGCAAACTAAAACGTACAGTGGCCCAGCAGGGTCAACACTAATGTAGACGCTCACTTCTGTTGTCGCTCATTTCAGTTATATTTGTGTTGTGACTTTTGCATTTCTCTTGAACCGTCTGGGCCACCGTACAATCTGCATCAACAGAGAGTGGTGGCATGAAACTAACCAACAGATATCTGACATAAATCTACAGTCAAACTTTCTCTTTATTAATATTAATTACATAACAATAACATTCCATGTTTTGGTGCCTGAGTTCTAAGGATTACTTTACATTTTCCATGTCTTAATATATAAATATATTTGTAAGCCCCTTCCTATGGGCGCCTGCTGCCTGGAGATGCCTCTCTACACTGCTCCGGGACTCTGTTGTGTGTTTGATGTGTTGGGGCTGTAGAGCTGAGAGACACAAGAACTGGATGCTTGCTTCAGGATTTTGGCTGAGACCTTTATACGACGCTGTAGTTGGCTTCCGATTCGGCGGTTAAGCGGAAATTTAAGGGAAACTTAAGCTGAAGTTAGCTTCCGATTCGCAGCGTCCGATTCATTACATTGCTGAGTGACTGATCCTCCATTTTTTTAACCTCTTACAGTATTGAAAGCGTGTTAGTCATTAAGGTAAATTATTGATTATGTCTAAAACACACTTTTAGATTTTTAGATGTTCATGAGAATGCAATAAAGGGATATTTTCACAGTTTTTTTTTAAATGTAGACCACATTAGACCAGGTCCAGATCCAAAACCACTACACCAAGAGTTGTCAAATCTGGACTAAATTATCACAGAGAGGCTAAGGATTCTTAAAAACACAATCTCAGATTTGTAAAAGCGATTACATTAGCACATATTACATCATACATTATATTTGTTAAAATGCAATAAAGGGGGATTTCCATGTTCTTTTTCATATGTAGACCACATTGGACCAGATCCAAAACCACTATACCTAGATTAGTCAAATCTGGGCTAATTTATAAGTAGTGGTTTTGGATCTGGACCTTGTCCAATGGGGTCTACATATGAAAAAGAACAAGGAAATAAATAGAATAAAGCCTTTACAAATCTGAGACTGTGTTTGTAAGAATCCTTAGCCTCTCTGTGATAATTTAGTCCAGATTTGACAACTCTTGGAGTAGTGGTTTTGGATCTGGACCTGGTCTAATGGGGTCTACATATGAAGAAAAACTGTGAAATCTCCTTTAATTGCATTTTCACAAATAGAATAAAGCTTTCACAAATCTAAAAAAGTGTGTTTTAGACATAATTAATTATTAACCTTAATGACAAACACGCTTTCAATACAGTAAGAGGTTCAAAAAACGGAGGATCAGTCACTCAGCAATATAAATTATCCTGCTGAATTGGATGCTGTGAATCAGAAGCCAACTTCAGCGTCGTGACCCATATCTGGTGGACCATCTCGGCATAGTCCTCCACCGCCTGCTCCCTGATCTGATGCTTCTTCTGCATAGTCATGGCGCTCAGCTCATCTTAATGGAAACATTTACAACATCAAACATATTTACTGTACATCCACCCAGAAAATAATCCATCCATCCATCCATCCATCTTCGTCCGCTTATCCGGTGTCGGGTCGCGGGGGGAGCAGCTCCAGCAGGGGACCCCAAACTTCCCTTTCCCGAGCAACATTAACCAGCTCCGACTGGGGATCGAGGCGTTCCCAGGCCAGGTTGGAGATATAATCCCTCCACCTAGTCCTGGGTCTTCCCCGAGGCCTCCTCCCAGCTGGACGTGCCTGGAACACCTCCCTAGGGAGGCGCCCAGGGGGCATCCTTACCAGATGCCCAAACCACCTCAACTGGCTCCTTTCGACGCAAAGGAGCAGCGGCTCTACTCCGAGCTCCTCACGGATGACTGAGCTTCTCACCCTATCTCTAAGGGAGACGCCAGCCACCCTCCTGAGGAAACCCATTTTGGCCGCTTGTACCCTGGATCTCGTTCTTTCGGTCATGACCCAGCCTTCATGACCATAGGTGAGGGTAGGAACGAAAACTGACCGGTAGATCGAGAGCTTTGCCTTCTGGCTAAGCTCTCTTTTCGTCACAACGGTGCGATATATTGAATGCAATACCGCACCCGCTGCGCCGATTCTCCGACCAATCTCCCGCTCCGTTGTCCCCTCACTCGCGAACACAACCCCAAGGTACTTGAACTCCTTCACTTGGGGTAAGGACTCATTCCCTACCCGGAGAAGGCATTCCATCGGTTTCCTGCTGAGAACCATGGCCTCAGATTTAGAGGTGCTGATTCTCATCCCAACCGCTTCACACTCGGTTGCGAACCGATCCAGTGAGTGCTGAAGGTCGCAGGCCGATGAGGCCATCAGGACCACATCATCTGCAAAGAGCAGCGATGAGATCCCCAGCCCACCAAACTGCAACCCCTCCCCACCCCGACTACGCCTCGATATCCTGTCCATAAATATTACAAACAGGATTGGTGACAAAGCGCAGCCCTGGCGGAGGCCAACCCTCACCTGAAACGAGTCCGACTTACTACCGAGAACCCGGACACAGCTCTCACTTTGGTCATACAGAGATTGGATGGCTCTGAGTAGAGACCCCCTCACCCCATACTCCCGCAGCACCTCCCACAGTATCTCCCGGGGGACCTGGTCATACGCCTTCTCCAAATCCACAAAACACATGTAGACCGGTTGGGCATACTCCCAGGCTCCCTCCAGGATCCTTGCGAGTGAAGAGCTGGTCCGTTGTTCCACGACCAGGACGGAATCCGCATTGTTCCTCCTCAACCCAAGGTTCGACTATCGGCCGAACCCTCCTTTCCAGCACCTTGGAGTAGACTTTACCAGGGAGGCTGAGAAGTGTGATACCCCTATAATTGGCACACACCCTCTGGTCCCCCTTTTTAAAAAGGGGAACCACCACCCCAGTCTGCCACTCCTTTGGCACCGTCCCAGACTTCCACGCAATGTTGAAGAGGCGTGTCAACCAGGACAGCCCCTCCACACCCAGAGCCTTGAGCATTTCTGGACGGATCTCATCAATCCCCGGGGCTTTGCCACTGTGTAGTTGTTTGACTACATCAATGACTTCCGCCTGGGAAATCGACGACAATCCCCCATCATCCTCCAGCTCTGCCTCTAACATAGAGGGCGTATTAGTCGGATTCAGGAGTTCCTCAAAGTACTCCTTCCACCGCCCTATTACCTCCTCAGTTGAGGTCAACAGTGTCCCCTCCTTACTGTACACAGCTTGGATGGTTCCCCGCTTCCCCCTCCTGAGGTGGCGAACAGTTTTCCAGAAGCACTTTGGTGCCGACCGAAAGTCCTTCTCCATGTCTTCTCCAAACTTCTCCCACACCCGCTGCTTTGCCTCTTTCACGGCAGAGGCTGCAGCCCTTCGGGCCCCGCCGGTGCCCTGCAACTGCCTCCGGAGTCCTCCGGGATAACATATCCCGGAAAGACTCCTTCTTCAGTCGGACGGCTTCCCTGACCACCGGTGTCCACCACGGTGTTCGTGGGTTACCGCCCCTTGAGGCACCTAAGACCCTAAGACCACAGCTCCTCGCCGCAGCTTCAGCAATGGAAACTTTGAACATTGTCCACTCGGGTTCAATGCCCCCAGCCTCCACAGGGATGCACGAAAAGCTCCGCCGGAGGTGTGAGTTGAAAGTCTGTTGAACAGGGGCCTCCTCCAGACGTTCCCAATTTACCCGCACTACACGTTTGGGCTTACCAGGTCTGTCCAGAGTCTTCCCCCACCCTCTGACCCAACTTATCACCAGATGGTGATCGGTTGACAGCTCTGCCCCTCTCTTCACCCGAGTGTCCAAAACATACGGCCTCAGATCAGATGAAACGATTATGAAATCGATCATTGACCTTCGGCCTAGGGTGCTCTGGTACCAGGTACACTTATGAGCATCCCTATGTTCGAACATGGTGTTCGTTATAGACAATCCATGACTAGCACAGAAGTCCAACAACAAACAACCACTCTGGTTTAGATCAGGAAGGCCGTTCCTCCCTATCACGCCTCTCCAGGTGTCTCCATCATTGCCCACGTGTGCGTTGAAGTCCCCCAGCAGAACAATGGAGTCCCCCACTGGAGCCCCATGCAGGACTCCAGTCGAGGTCTCCAAGAAGGCCGAATACTCCGAACTCCTGTTTGGTGCATATGCACAAACAACAGTCAGAGTTTTCCCCCCGAAAACCCGCAGGCGTAGGGAGGCGACCCTCTCGTCCACCGGGGTAAACTCCAACACAGCGGCGCTCAGCCGGGGGCTTGTGAGTATCCCCACACCCGCCCGGCGCCTCACACCCTGGGCAACTCCGGAGAAGAAAAGAGTCCAACCCCTATCCAGGAGTATGGTTCCAGAGCCAAGACTGTGCGTAGAGGTAAGCCTCACCAGATCTAACCGGTAGCGCTCCACCTCCCGCACCAGTTCCGGCTCCTTCCCCCACAGAGAGGTGACGTTCCACGTCCCCAGAGCCAGCGTCTGCTGCCCGGGTCTGGTCCGTCGAGGCCCCTGACCTTCACTGCCACCCATGTGGCATCGCACCCGACCCCAACGGTTCCTCCCACAGGTGGTGGGCCCATGGGATGGAGAGGGAGTTGCCACGTAGCTTGTTCGGGCTGTGCCCGGCCGGGCTCCGTGGCAAACCCGGCCACCAGGCGCTCGCCGACGAGCCCGCCGTCTGGGCCTGGCTCCAGACAGGGGCCCCGGGCTTCCTCCGGCAGGGTAACTTCACCTCTACTTAGCTTTTTCATTGGGGTTTTTGAACCATTCTTTGTCTGGCCCCTCACCTGAGACCACTTTGCCTTGGGAGACCCTACCAGGAGCACAAAGCTCCAGACAACACAGCCCTCAGGTTCACAGAGACGCACAAACCTCTCCACCACAATAAGGTGATGGTTCACGGAGAGGACCCAGAAAATAATATATTTCTCATATAATGTTTCTAGAATAATGGTAATCTAATAGATCCTTAATACATTAATACATTAAAGCCTAGTTAACAAGACAAGACTCCAGCTGTGATTTTTCACTTGTCAACACATTTTGGAATAAAAGCCCCAGATTGGAAGCTCTAAGGTGATGTGTGAACTGTTTAAAGATACAAACAGGTGATTCGCAGATGCATTCAAAATATCAAGCAAGCTAAAGATCAGGAGTTTTCCCTTTCCACTTGTTCTCTTTTCCCTTCTTTTTCCTTCTTTAATCTGTACTTGGCTTGTGAATGCATATAAATGTCAAGACTTATGCACAAATGCTTTCAATAAAATATCTGAAACATACATTTTTAGAGCTAAAGCCAATTTGAGTGCAAGGCACAAGATGAGAGGAACCCTGGGGAGGGGTCGCCTGTAAAAATAGGAACTTTGTGTACCATTACTGTGCTGATGATCGGACACCTTTGCGGGTATGGACCATATACGAACACATCTGGTCTGATGCAGTTTCCGTCCTTTTCACGGTTCCTTTTCTTAAAGGGATACTTCACCGATTTAGCATTAAGCTTTGTATCAGTAGAAACATGGTAGTATTTTCAAATGACCGTGCTTCCCCTCCATCATGTCCCCCTGAGATGAGCGATCTCTGTATTGTATTGTATCTTCCGGTGATGGAAAAAGACGATTTTTGCGTCATCAGCTAATCCCGCATGATTTTAACCCGCCCATAGGGGGTTGGACTGGCGAGTTGAAGTAAGCTGAAGAAAAACGACTGTCAGCCATCTTGAAGCTTCGCTAAACAGGTGCTCTCTTTTCAGCAGCAAACTTTTACAACAATTATGTGCATTCAAACTACCGCACATATGTACCACTGGGATACATGGGTACAGATCGGAGAATATGCAGGAAACGTTATTACGGACGGAACACTCAACACACTACGCAAGCTTCGCCTGCAATGGAAACCAGCACCTCAGCCTGCGGTGTCGCTTGATGTCGGTAGCTGGGTAAGGGGACATCCTCAGCGGCTAGGTGGAAAGCTAACGCTAGCCGGCCAAATGTCCCATCAATCCTGCTTGCAAGTGTCCGCTCATTAGACAACAAACTGGACTACATCCAACTTCAACGAAACTCCCAACGCGAGTTCAGAGACTGCTGTGTTTTTGTTTTTCCAGGCTGCAGCCATACATTCTTCAACTCTGGTCTCAAGGAGAAATGTGTTGCAGTGGCAGACACCATAGACAGTAAAAGATACGAAGTAAGAAGAAACACTAGTGGTTCACGCTTGCGCGCATACTGCTGTTTTGGCATGCAGTGTTCTGATTTTCTTATTTCCTATTTACTTGTTTTGTCTAGCTATATTCTAGCTATATTCCTCCAAATTGTTATATATTTAAAACAAAACAAATGTAATTTGAAGCAGAATATTTATTGCATTTATTTGACCATTGTATCCAATCAGTTACTTTTTGGACTTGAATGACTAAAACTAATCATGATATCAAAACTGAGTGTAAAAATGTCATTTTACATTTTAAACATAATAAATACAACACTGGAATCTTCATTTTATAGCATTTGGTAAAGATGTGTATACATAAATGCAAAATAACAAACGTTAAGCCAAATTTCACTGGATGTTTACAGTATATGAAATTAAAGAATTTATTCATGCTCAAACTCATGAACACTAAGAAAAGATGTTTTTATTATATTTCTTTCTCTTCATTACTGAATCAAAAACATTCAACTTATTACATTCATTATAATCAGAAGAAAAGTGATTTAACAAGCCTTTCATTACAGAATCACAGAAACATTCATCTCATAGTCACAATTATCAGATTAAACTCAAACTGTAAATCATTTTTCTTGCTACACAGTTTTTAATACAGACATGAGATGAGATTAAAAGCTCAATGAGCCAGACAGAAAGCCATCTCATTATTTCCTTTATTTATGTATTTAAAAGTTCAAACAGCTGCAGAGGACGCAAACATTTTTCTGCAACACATTTTTAATGTGACACTTTTGATCTGAAGACTTCAGTGTTTCTCTCCAATTTGAATGTTGCAGAATATTTCAGTATTTGTGGATTTGCTGCTTCCTGCTGTTCACTCTGCAGGCTGACACTCTGATTATCTAATGTTCAAACAAAACTAATGTTCCTTATGCTTAATATGTCTTTTAGCTGCGCAAATATCTACTTTTAGCAACAGAAAATATTACCTAACTTTACAAATATAACTTTTCTTCCATCCACACAACATTCACTAAACTTTCAAACGAGGCTAAACCCGTTCAGGAGACAGGAATTGGGTACCGTTTATGACTAATAAATGGTAAATTGATAGTTAACTACACTATAGTTAACAGTGTTTCTACTGTTAACTACCAACAAAATGATAATTAATAACGTTGACTAATTATTAGTTATGCTATACGTTATGTTGTTTTAACAGTTTGTTGCTCACGTCATGACATTTTATATATTTTAAAAGGATTCATTAATTTTTAAGAAATTGTTTATAAACCGTCAATAAACATTATTTGGATGGTGATCATAAAGTTGTATCTGATGAATATAATACCTTGATAATAGTTATTTAAGACTTTGTTAAGCAGCTATAAACATCATTTATATATGATCAGTGTACAAATCATCATTCCTTCTATAGATCGCCGAAAAAGATTTAAATTAATTTTACTTGATGCTTTATAAACCATGTATTAATCATTAGCTGATTATTATAAGTATTAGTTATAATAGCATCCAAGTAATGTTGATAGATGGTTTACAAAACAATTATTAATTAACTATCTAAGTGTATAAACTAATGATGTTATGTGACATTAACATAATGATAAAATAACATACATTATAACATTACTAATTATTAGTAAACATTATAAATCATTTAATTGTTTGTTGACAGTAAAATAACTATTAACTAAAGTTTAACTTTCAATTTACCATTAATTAGTGGTGATTATAAAGTGTATATATTAGTGAAGACTTTAATGCATTGTTCTCTTGTAATTTTGAGTTTGATTTACAAAGAGATTGTGTGTGTTGGTCAGCAGTGTGTGGGTTTCTGTGCACAGGAGGAGACTCTCCACCTACAGAGAACACAAAGACACTGAAGAACCATACCGTGCAGACCAGAACCTAAACCCAGGATAAAGAGGTTGAGTGAATGTGGTGTTGAAGGTGTAGAGGTGGATCAGTGAGTCAGATGAGACTCTGTAGAAGGACAGAGAACCAGCAGGACAGTCCACATACACCCCTACTCTACTAGAGACAGAGGAGGAGGGGGAGGAGGAGAGGTGTCTGTCTCTTTTATTGTGACTGACAGAGTAACCACTATCATAGCAGAACAGACGCCAGGACTGATCATTACCTCCAAACAAACAGTCTGCACTGTATCCTCTCCTGCTGATTCCTTTGTAACTTACTGATATATCAACATCTCCTCTCCTCTCGACCTCCCAGTAACAGCGACCAGTCAGACCATCCCTACACATCAGCTGTTCCAACCTCTCAAACCTCTCTGGATGATCAGGATATGGCTGATCCTCTGCCACCCGTGTCACTGTCCTGTTGTTGTCAGACAGTTTGAGTTTTCTGTTCACAGTGTTTGTGTCCAGTCTGAGTTCACAGGAATCTGATGACGAGAACAAGACACAACACAGCAGCAGTTTATGATATAACACACATGATGGTTTATTTGTTGCTTTTTAACAGACTAACTGTTAATTAAACCAAGAATGACATAGCATGCAGACGTGTGTTTGTCTCTGTCCTGTGTTTATATTTGTAAATATTGTCCAAGGTCGCTCAGGCAGCAATGGTGAAACAAGAAACAGACTCTACAGTTATGTTTAAAAAAAAAGTATTTTTTCATCTTTCAGTTATCTTGTTTTTCTAGCTAGTTTGTCTTAAAATACCATTCAACACATAATGACAACAATATACAAGTGAAACCAGATATCAAGATGCAATACTAATTTCAAACATTCGTTTCACTTCTAATAGCTAGATGGAATGGAATGATCATTTGGGTCCCAGAGGTCCCAAAAACTGCCTAGGAACACACTGAGGCGACACCGACTTGAGAAACGTAATACGTCTCCATAGCAGCAGGAGGCGCTACTCTGTATTGTTGCCCAAGAAATGAAAACCGGCAGCTGATTGGACGAACGCGTCACATGGGTTTGTTTTCTCCGGAAATTCAAACCAGACTGTCATGGCGGCTTGTTCAGAATACAATCTCATATTGTACTAAAATAGTTCACTGAAACATGTTTCTGAAAAACTTTTAAGCGAGAAATAGGCCATGCAGTTGCTGAATCTGTCTTCATTTCAACTCAACAAAGGTCAGTTTAAAAGATTTTTGTCAGATTTTGAGAGACTCTAGTCAGGCTCATTCCTCTCGCCATATCTGGGTGAGTTCTGACTTCCCTGCCTCCGACTGAACATGTCAGGTCGGCCAAAATGAAGGCCGACAGCCCCTCAGACGGACAACGGCACAGGACACACCAAACAGACTCGAGTCACTGACCTCGCCAGACTGTCCAATGGCCGATTATCGGCTCAGTGTGTCTTGGGCTTAACTCACCTGTTCTCTTTTCGTTTTAAGGTTTATTTCGGAATCCACCTGTTAGGTAAATATCTAGTTTAACTACATTTCCTAGTTTATTTCAGATTCAAATGCTATTTTAATTTATTATTATTAGTTAGGCACGGATTGAGTTCATTTGTTCTTCTTATTTTGTCTCTTATAAATCCTATTTTATTCAATTTAAATTTTTCCTCCTCATCAAAAATCCCAATAATATTCCTAATACACATACCAACTTGAATGTGAAAATTGAACACAATTAATACATAACATAACCATACATTCAATAACAAATTAATGTACGAAGATATTTTCATGAAGAGTTCAATTACTGTGTCATATTCATGGTCTCATCCTTTCTATTTGGGGGAGGGGGGGGGGGCATGGACTTAGCATTTAGTTATATATCTATTCATATTCAATAGCAAATCATTTCACTATGTAGTAACTTTCCTATAGTCTAATCTATTTCACAAGGTTCTGGTAACCAGGGGTTACATGTTTCTTAGCATTTGAACAATGTGCTGCAGAAATAAAGTGTTCTGCTGGTGGTGGAGTCTGCATGAGAAAAGACTTGTGTTAAAGCAATGAAAAATGATCCACAGTTTGGTCCATGTGAATAGTTTTGACAATGTGACTTCCATTTTAACTGATGCTTGTTAGCAATAAAAAAATACTAACACAAAACTAATTGTACTATAAGATGCTGTGCCTTGTTTTAATGAATCAAAGTGAAAGCACACTTACACTTCCTCAGACCAGGTTTCAGCCTCTGCTCTCCACAATGATCGAGACTGGAGGAAAAAACAAAGTCAAAATGAACCTTCAGAAGCTTCATCATCTCTCATCTTCAAAATATATCAAACATCACAGGTTTCTAAGGTCAAAGTTTAACGCTGATCATCAACATAATCCTCAAAGTACTCCAATAACAATGTAATTTATTAACAGGAGTTGAGTCTCAGCGGGGAGGAGATTCTCAGCACACCAGTTACTGTGAACCAACAGTGAGCTCTGCTGTCTGTTCATACCTTAGAGTGTCCAGTCTCCAGTGTGGATCTTCCCGTCTAGCTGAAAGCAGCTTCACTCCCAAGTCTCCAGGATTATTGTAGCTCAGGTCCAGAACTCTCAGATGGGAGGGGTTGGAGCTCAGAGCTGAAGCCAGAGAAGTACAGCCTTCCTCTGTGATCAGACAGCCTGAAAAACTGAATACACACACATGCACAAACACACACACAGACAATGATTTAAATTTACAATAATAATAATTAATTCATTTGCATCATGTCTTTCTTCTTCAGTGTGAATTTCATAATTTTAGCTAAATGTTAAATTGTCTCATCAGTCCACTTCTTTGAAATATATTGTTGCCAAACAATCATATCCCACCAGAACTGCATTAATTTATTTTTGACTCAATTGGCAAACTTCTGCAGTGACCCAAAGCCAGTCCAACCAAACAGCAAAATAAAGCGGAGTCTGTGGAAATATTAGATTTGAAAGTTGGCATAGAAACAACAAAGTAATTTGACTTATGTTGATATAGCCCTAAAGCTTTCTCTAGCACGGCTGGTAGACCCCAGACATCTATAAGATCACAAAAGATCTTTATGATGCAGCCAGCTGCACTGGGAATGATATGTGAGCGAATCACGGAGTATCGTACAGAGTTCTGATTTTTTTTTAAATGGTCTCCATAAACCCTTAAGAAAGAATTTTGGCTAGTGTCTAACTGCATCTGTCTGCTGTTGGCTGCTGGGCAGGTAGTGTACAGTTAGTTTATGAGATCTTGATAGATGGAACAGCTGCATGCTGCTTCTGAAGAAGGTGCTGATGAGGCTAGTGAGACTGAATCAAAACACAGAAGTTGTGGGCCATGAAAACACAAAAATTGGCTGAAAGATGTTGAGTATATTTTTTAACATACATTAACTTGTATATCAAGCAACATTTAAATGGTTATTTAACAGAAGCTGAATCCTGACCTGAGAGTCTCCAGTTTACAGTGCTGACTCTTTAGTCCAGCAGAGAGCAGCTTAACACCTGAATCCTTCAGGTCGTTGTTACTCAGGTCCAGCGCTCTCAGACTAGAGGACTCTAAGCTGAGAACTGAGGACATATCTTCACAGCTTCGCTCTGACAGGTTACAACCACTCAGCCTAAAAATATGTACAGAACATATGTAAAAAACAGTTATATCTGTAGTTATCACTTACACTAATATATTTAAGTAGGCTTTACTATTATCAAAGACAAATGATTAACTGACTAAAGAAAACACTGTGTGAAAGATCTTGTACCCCCTTTACAGGTTTAAAGAAAACACTGTTACTCAGGTGTAGAGGAAAGATCTTGTATTTGATATACACTTATATTTAGGTAGGCATTACTATAATCAAAGACCTGAAGAAAAAGAAAAACTGGTTGACAGAACTGGTTCCCCCCTTTACAGGTTTGACAGCCAGTGTGGACTCAGATCCAGCTTCTCTCCTGCATTATTCACTCTTAGGTTTATTATTCCTGACCTGAGAGTGAGGACAGATCCAGCTTCTCTCTGTGTACAGTGTGGACTCTTCAGAACTCCATTTCTATCTGTATTTGATTGTAGACTTATATTTAGGTAGACATTACTATAATCAAAGCTTCCATCCTGATCTGGTTACCCCTTTATATGTTTTTATTCCTGACCTGAGGTCATTGTTACTCAGGTCCAGCTCTCTCAGACTACAGGACTTGGAGCTGAGAACTGAGGACAGATCTTCACAGCTTCTCTCTGACAGATTACAGCCACTCAGCCTAAACATATGTACAAAACATATGTAAAAAAAACATTTATATCTGTATTTGATTGTACTTACACTTATATTTAGGTAGGCATTACTATAATCAAAGACAAATGGTTAATTGACTGAAGAAAAATGAAAACACTGTGTGACAGAACTGGTTCCCCCTTTACAGGTTTATTATTCCTGACCTGAGAGTATCCAGTGTACAGTGTGGACTCTTCACTCCAGTAGAAAGCAGCTTCCCTCCTGAATCATTTAGGTTGTTGTTACTCAGGTCCAGCTCTCTCAGACTAGAGGACTTGGAGCTGAGAACTGCGGACAGATCTTTACAGCTTCTCTCTGACAGATTACAGCCGCTCAGCCTAAAAATATGTACAGAACATATGTAAAAACATTTCTATCTGTATTTGATATTACTTACACTGATATTTAGATAGCATCTACTTTCATAAAATAAAGTGGTTAACTGTCAAACAAAAAATGAAAACACTGTGTGACAGATCTGGTTCCCCCTTTATAGGTTTATTATTCCTGACCTGAGAGTCTCTAGTGTACAGTGTGGACTCTCCAGTCCAGCAGAGAGCAGCTTCCCTCCTGAATCCTGCAAGTCGTTGTTACTCAGGTCCAGCTCTGTCAGACTAGAGGACTCTGAGCTGAGAACTGAGGACAGATCTTCACAGCTTCTCTCTGACAGATTACAGCCACTCAGCCTAAAAATATGTACAGAACACATTGATTTTAATTACACCGATGTTTAGGTAGGCATTACTATTATCAGAAAATAAAGTGGTTAGCTAAATAAAAATGACAACACCATTTGACAGATCTGGCTCCCCCTTTACAGAGCTTCTATCTGACAGATCACAGCCACTCAGCCTAAACATATGAACATTTAATTTTGGAGGGGACTGTAAGTGAAAACATGTTTATCTGTATTTGATATGACATACACTTATATTTAGGTAGCTACCAGGAAAAAAAAAAAAAACCTTGTGAAAGATTTGGGTCATCCTTTTCTCACTCATCTTATTATCACCACCTAGTCAACCGGCTGTTTCCTGGACTCTCTCAAAGAAGCGAGATTGACCCCTCTCCAAAAGAAAGTCACACTCAACCTGTCTGAAGTTAACAACAACAGACCTGTCTCTCTTCTTCCGTTTTTCTCCAAAACACTCAAACTTGTTATCTTCACCAGAATCTTCTTGATCCCAACTATTTTTGTTTCAAGGCAGGCCACTCAACTTAAACTTCCCTCATGCCTGTCACTGAGCGGCTTGAATCTACTAGAGCAGCCTCTCTCCCCTCTGTGGTCATCCTTCTGGACCATTCTGCTGCCTTTGAAACAGTGAACCACCAGAACCTCATTTCCATCCTTCAGGATCTGTGTCTCAGTTTCTGCACACTCTCTGTCCACATCTTACCTCATAGAGCGCACCAACCAGGTAACTTTGAGAGAATCTGTGTCAGAACATTGTGCACTCACAATGCAGACTGATCTCATGAAATGGCGTATGTATGACACGCCAATTTGTATGCCATTATTGGCATGTTATCAAGACGCATACTGGCTTTTTTGCGTGTATATCATGCCGTTTGGCCTCCATTGACTTACATTCCCTTGTGAATGCATGTGAATTTACGCTGTAACGAGTAGTTTGAAAGGTTGGTCAGGGTAGTGGATGGCTAAAACACAGGACTTTCACCTAGGAGACCGGGGATCGTGTCACTCGTGTCACGTTTCCTTGTCCCACGTGTCGCGTTTCCTAAACTCAACCATCGCTTTCTTCTTTTACTAAAGCCAACCCCATTCTTCTTTTCCTAAACCCAACCGGTTTTGTTTTTCTAAACTCAACCATAGCTTTCTTCGCAATAACAGTTTCTTCTTGCGATAACACGGCAAGTGGCGTGTATATGCAGCCCGTTCTCATTCCAAACTCGTAAAATTTGACCTTTGGACAGTGGCTGTCAGCGTCTGATGCGAAGTTAAAGGCACCCTTCAGCGTATTTATGTAACGAAGCGGGGACACCCAAACTTAGATAAGATTTAGCGAGCAGTATGTAAGGAAGAATTGCTGCGTAAGGAGGTTGGTTGGGGTGGCTTTCCCGCAGGAGACCCGGGTTCGCGTCCCGCGTGTAACGCTTGTTAGAGTCGCCTTTTTCTTGACTCAGCAGCACTGTTCTCCTGACCTGGAATATTTAATTATAAACTGCAAGCCTTTTTATTCACCCCGTGAGTTTGCTTCATTCATTCTGGTCGGTGTTTACATCCCACCGCAGGCCAACGTGCAGGACGCGCAGCGCATGCTCGCTAACCAGATACTGAGTGTGGAGTGGACAAACCCGGACTCCCCAGTTATTGTCCTTGGTTACCTTAATAAAGGAAACCTCACTCATGAACTCCCTAAATATAGACAGCATATTAAATGTCCGATCAGAGAGGAGAACATTCTGGATCACTGTTACACCACAGTCAGGGATTCTTATCACGCCATCCCCCACGCAGCTCTGGGACTCTCTGACCATGTCATGGTCCACCTGATCCCTGCGTACAGGCAGAAATTAATGCTCTGCAAACTTGTAGTGAGGACATCAAAGAAGTGGATCAGTGAGGCTGTGGAGGATCTTCAGACGTGTTTGGATTCTACTGACTGGGATGTGTTCACGACTGCTACCAACAGTCTGGATGAGTACACAGAGGCTGTGACATCATACATCAGCTTCTGTGAGGATTGCTGTGTTTCATCAAGCACCAGGGTGAGTTACAACAACGACAATCCCTGGTTCACTGCCAAACTCAGAAGGTTAAGGCTGGCTAAGGAAGACGCATTCAGGAGTGGGGACAAAGACAGAATTAAAAAGGCAAAGTACAAGTTTAGGAAGGCAGTGAAGGAGGCTAAACAGTGGTACTCTGAGAAGTTCCAACACCAGTTTTAAGCTAACAACTCTGTGACTATCTGGAAAGGACTTAGACAGATCACCACCTATAAGCCTAAAGCCCCCCACTCCTTCAACGACCGACACCTAGCCAATGACCTGAACGAGTTCTACTGTCGATTTGAAAGACAAAAGAACAGTCCTGAAACCATCCCCCACGACACCTCCCCACAGCTCCAGCTACAGTGCATCACCTCCCCCACCTCAGTCAGGGTCCTGGGTGCCCCCACCAATGCCCTCCTTAATGGTACCCCCCTCCACCTCCCCACACACCTCAGTGACGACTCTCTCCATCCACAAGAGGGACGTCAACAGACTCTTCAGGAGACAGAACCCCCGGAAAGCTGCTGGACCGGATGCTGTCTCCCCATCAAGCTTGAAGCACTGCGCTGATCAGCTGTCTCCAATGTTCACAGACATTTTTAACACCTCACTGAAGACATGTCATGTGCCAGCCTGCTTCAAGACCTCAACCATCATCCCTGTTCCCAAGAAGCCAAGGTCCGAGTAGCTCCAGTATGTCCTGTTTTTGCGTGAGTTTCCCTGTGTTGTATGATGAATACTACTTTGCGAAGAGTAGTGTACACAAGAGAGGAACTTCTGGTAATACAGAAGACCAGATACGGAGCCAGACATCCCATACCGGCTGTGCTGTGTAAGCCGTATCGAGGATGTAGAGCCGGGGCTAAGCTAAGAGCTAGGAGATGGAGGTACAAGTCTTTTCTACCTTCAGTCCTCACGGGTAACGTAAACTCGCTCACTAATAAGTGTGACGAGTTGGAGGCACTCGTGAGGAATCAGCGACTGTACCGTGAGTGCAGTCTGATTTGTTTTACCGAGACCTGGCTGAACAACAACATACCGGACTCATGTGTGGACTAACCTGGCTTCTCTGTTGTGCGAGCTGACAGAGATGCGAAGGCCAGTGGCAAGTGTAAAGGTGGGGGACTGGTTCTGTTTGTGAACAGCAGATGGTGTAACTCCCGACATTGTACAGTGTATGAGAAGATCTGCTGTCAGGACATTGAACTGCTGGCTGTCGGTCTTAGACCATACTATGTTCCGAGGGAGTTCTCACATGTGGTTGCCATTGTTGTTTACATTCCACCGAGGGCGGGGCCGCGGCTGCGTGTGACGTCATTCATGACGCTGTGGCTCGATTACAGACCCAGCATCCTGAGGCTTTTATTGTAATCACAGGGGATTTTAATCATGTTACCCTCACCTCCCATCTGACTGGTTTTGTTCAGTATGTGGCCTGTCCCACACGAGAGAATAATACACTTGATCTGTTCAATGCAAATGTCAAGGAGGCCTATAGTGCTGTACCTCTACCACCACTTGGCAGATCAGACCATAGTTTAGTCTTTCTCCAGCCCACATACAAACCTTGTGTACAGAAGCTGCCAGTTACAACGCGTTCGTTTAGGAAATGGTCACCAGAGGCCAGCGATGCCCTGAGGGACTGTTTCGAATGCACAGACTGGGATGTGCTGTTGGAGTCCCAGGGAAACAGCATGGACATTGATGCAAGGGTGGGCATCATCACAGACTACATCAACTTCTGTAGGGACACTATGATACCTGTAAAGACTGTACGCTGCTTTGCTAATAATAAACCTTGGATTACCAGTGACATCAAACAGCTACTGAATCAGAAAAAGCAGGCATTCAGGAATGGAGACAGAGTGAGGCTCAGAGGGGTGCAACATGAGTTGAGGAGGACACTGAAGCAGGCAAAGGTGGACTATAAAAACAAAGTGGAAGGGAAACTACGGGATAACAACATTAAAGAGGTGTGGAAGGGGATGAGAAACATCACTGGATTTAAAAAGAAGAATGGCCAGGTTTTTGAGGAAGATGTGGACAAAGCCAATGACTTCAACCAGTTCTACAATAGGTTCAACAGGGGGGCGCTGTCACCTCCGTCACCTCCACTACTTCAGATACCCCTTCTGCTGCTGTTTTTTCATCCTCTCTGGTGTACCCGCTATGTAGCGGCATCCCCAAACCTGTATCTGCAGCCCCCACTACAACTTTGCTTTCGATTCAATTAGCGGAGCCCCTCCATAACCTCTTCAACCTGAGTCTACAGACAGAGAAAGTCCCGGTGTTGTGGAAAACATCCTGTCTTGTACCAGTGCCCAAAACAGGACGCCCAGTGGAGATGAAGGACTACAGGCCAGTGGCGTTAACATCCCACATTATGGCTCTGGAGCGGCTGCTCCTCCGCCACCTGAAACCGCAGGTTGCACAAGAATTAGATCCCCTTCAGTTTGCCTACCAGGAACATATAGGAGTGGAGGATGCGGTCATCTGCATGTTGCACCGGGCCTATGCCTATCTGGATGTGCCTGGTTCTTATGTAAGGATCAAGTTTTTTGACTTTTCTAGTGTATTTAAATCCATCCAGCCCCTTATACTGAGAGACAAGCTCGTAAGTATAGGGGTGGCCCCTCCTTGACCAACTGGATAACGGATTACTTAACATCAAGGCTGCAGTTTGTCAAGTTGGGGAATTGTGTTTCGGGGTCACTGGAGTGCAGTACGGGGGCTCCACAGGGGACAGTTCTGGCTCCGTTCCTGTTCACTTTGCACACATCGGACTTTAAGTACAATTCTGAGTCCTGCCACATCCAGAAGTACTCCAATGATACGGCTGTTGTGGCATGTGTGCGAGGTGGACGGGAGGAGGAGTACAGGGACCTTGTGGAGGACTTCTGTGACTGGAGCAATAACAACTGTCTCCTCCTGAACACCACCAAGACTAAAGAGATGGTGGTGGATTTTAGGAAGTCAAAGCCAAACTGTCAGCCGGTCTGCATAAAGGGGGAGGCCATTGAGGTTGTGCAGACCTACAAGTACTTGGGTGTACTCCTGGACAGTAAGCTTGACTGGTCCGCTAATATGTTGCTCTGTACAAAAAGGGACAGAGCCGTCTCTTTTTTCTCAGGAGGCTCAGATCTTTTGACATTAGTAGCGATCTACTGCTCATGTTTTATCAGGCGAGTGTCCTGTTTTATGGGGCGGTTTGTTGGGGTGGCAACATGACAAGACAAGAACAGCAGACGTCTCGATAAGCTGGTCAAAAAGGCCAGCTCAGTGCTGCGCAGAAGACTGGACTCACTGAGAACTGTAGTAGAGGGGCGTGCATGCAACAAACTTTACGCCATAATGGGTAATGACAACCCCCCCCTCTACAAGGTCCTGGCTGGACAGAGGAGCAGTTACAGTGAGCGACTGCTCTCGCTGCACTGTAGGACAGAGAGGTTCAGGAGATCCTTTGTCCCCACAGCCATCAGGCTATTTAACACCAACAAATGACTTGACTTTTACTCCCTCAATGTCATGGTGTGGACACTTTATCAAAACCTGTAAATGAGACTGAGCGATATGGTGAACTTGTCAACAATTTCTATGGTTGTCCAAACTGAGTTAATGATTTTAACACAACAAATGTATGTATTGTATTGTATATATTACTGGAGTCCGAAAACTATTAAAGGAAATAAAAAAAAGTCACATCTGTTGGATCCCAATCATTCACACTAATTAATTTCAGCCTCAAATGAACTACAAAGTGGCGGATCTTTTTTTCTTTATTTGGCTGCATTACTCTGTGGAGGTACAATGAAACCGAAGAAACAATTTGCAGGTTTTTCAATTGATCAACTAATCAAATTCTTAACTAAATCTTAAGACTCCTTTATCAGCTCTTCACCGCCTGAAAACATGGCTCCATACCACTATCACTCAGAGTAGACTTTCACATATCGCACTGCTTCACGTCCACAAAGAAATTTTGGATGATCTGGATATTCAGGGTCTCTGAGTTCGGCTGAGTTTATCAGCCGAACTCCAGAGCACAAATCTACGTTTGGTGTTCCGAAATATATATATATATATATATATATATATATATATATATATATATATATATATATAGCCTAGTATGATTGTGATTTATGTATGCCTATTAAGAAACAAATAGTCTGTAACTTTTTAGAATTTGTCACATACTTCACTGCTCATTGTTTAGAGTTCGCTGTGCAGTACGCACCGTCAGGAGGGGAGGGGAGAGACAGACCCCCCACACCCAAACACCCCTGGCGAAAAATAACTTCCAGCACGTCTGAGTTAAGAAGAACACTACACATTCAATACAGTTAGTATCTGCAGTTATCTGTTACTTACAGAGCTGTTTTTGAGGCTTTGACCACTGGCAGCAGCTTCAGAAGAGCCTCTTCTGAAGCACAGTATTTCTTCAGGTCAAACATGTCCAGATCGTTTCCTGATGACAGTAAGATGAAGACCAGAGCTGACCACTGAGCAGGATAGAGTTTATCTGTGGAGAGACTTCCTGAACTCAGGTACTGTTGGATCTCCTCCACTAGAGAACGATCATTCAGTTCATTCAGACAGTGAAACAGATTGATGCTTCTCTCTGGAGACAGATTCTCACTGATCTTCTTCTTGATGTAGTTGACTGTTTCCTGATTGGTCTCTGAGCTAGTTCCTGTCTGAGCCAGCAGGTCTTTAAGGAGATCCTGATTGGTCTGCAGGGAAAGACCCAGGAGGAAGCGAAGGAACAAGTCCAGGTGGCCGTTTGGACTCTGTAAGGCCTTGTCAATAGCAAACCTGTGGACCTTAGACATCACAGATTTTTTGCTGAAAACCATTCGCCCTTGATCACGCAAATTTTGGCCAAACATCACATTTTTGTTTCTGTTAATTACTGCCCTCTCTACATGAAGAGCAGCCAGAAACTCTTGAACGCTCAGATGGATGAAGCTAAACATCTTTTTTTTTTCTTTCTTCCTCCGACTTTCCTCTTTGAAGATCTCTGTGAACACTCCTGAGCATAGCGAAGCTCCTCTGACATCAATGCCACT
Source organism: Perca flavescens (assembly GCF_004354835.1). Lineage (NCBI taxonomy): Eukaryota > Metazoa > Chordata > Actinopteri > Perciformes > Percidae > Perca > Perca flavescens. Next base: position 1,563,090 of record NC_041332.1, read on the forward strand.
CTCTTTCAGGTCTTCTTAATAGAAGATCAGGTTACGCATTTCCAGCTGACGGTAAGCAAGTTTTGCTAATGACTTAATGTACTGAATGCACTTTTGGTCATACTTCTCTTCTGGGCTGCACTTTTCTGGGTCATACTTCTTTTTTGTCTGATGAATCTGAAACACCAGGAATTCTGCGTACATCTCAGTCAGGGTCTTGGGCAGCTCTCCTCCCTCTCTGGTCTTCAACACGTCCTCCAGAACTGTAGCAGTGATCCAGCAGAAGACTGGGATGTGGCACATGATGTGGAGGCTTCGTGATGTCTTGATGTGGGAGATGATTCTGCCGGCCTGCTCCTCATTTCTGAATCTCTTCCTGAAGTACTCCTCCTTCTGTGGGTCAGTGAACCCTCTGACCTCCGTTGTGATGTCAACAAAATCAGAATGGATCTGATTGGCTGCTGCAGGTCGTGTGGTTATCCAGATGCGAGCAGACGGAAGCAGTTTCTTCTTGATGAGGTTCGTCAGCAGCTCATCCACTGAGGTCGGCTTTGTCACATCAATTTTAACTGCCTTGTTTTTATTGGTGGAGCAGTCCAGATCAAGGCGGCTCTCATCCAGTCCATCCAAAACAAACAGAAGTTTGAATTCACTCCTGTCAAAGTTGGTGTTTCCTGATGACTGCAGAGCTGTAAAGATGTGATTAAGAGCTTCTTCCTTGATGTCTTTGGTCTCCCAGATACATTCATGAATGAGCTCTGCCAAACATACCTTCTCTCCCTTCCATGAATTCAGCTCACGGAAGGTGAAGGGGAAAATGAGATGCACATCTTGATTGGTTTCTCTTTTACACCAGTCCAACACAAACCTGTGCACAAGAAATGTTTTTCCAATTCCTGCGATTCCCTTGGTCAGCACTGTTCTTATGGGTCTGTCTTTTCCAGAGGGATGTTTGAACATGTCGCAAGGTTTAATTGTTGTCTCTATATCTGCTGGCTTCACTGTCTCAATCTGCCCAACCTCATGCTGTGTGTTGTGTACGTCACCCCCAGTTGTGACAAACAGATGTGTGTACATCTCATCCAGAGGTTGTTTCACCTCCGTCAACCCTTCTTGTAGTTGCATGTAACGGTCTTTGAAGTTTGGCTGAATCTTTTCTTGGTATTTTGAGATGTGCCGTGCTGGCTTTGGTACTGGAACCATCCCATCTGTGTTGAACACAAATATAAAAAATATAAAGTATGAGGCTATTTGTCTCAAGTGTAGAAGCATTATACTGTAGCCCGGTTGATATGTTCACTTTTTTATAAAAAGCATGGAATGTGGGACACTTTTGCAGAATGGGGCCCCGATCATTTTTAGAAATGGAGTTATGCAAAGACTCCTCAAGGTGGCCATGGCTTCCATTTTCTCTCCGCCATAACCAAATAATGCATATTGCATCATGTCTCCTTCACCACACATAAAAAAAGAGGACATGAAAACAGAATACATGAGTTTTGATTGTAGAGGATTACAACATCATAAACTGTTCAGGTGCATAGTTAATGGTGAATTTAATGACATTGTTAAAGGAAATAACAGTATATAAGGACCTAGGTTAGATTTTATCATATCTGTTGCATTAATGTTGTAATGTTTGTTCACTAACCCGGACGATACAGTGACTGTAAAGAGTAGAACTACATAGGGACTGAGTGCATTTAGTTCCCGATCCCATCGGAGGGGAAATAATTCTCTGTTCTCCATTGACTTTGTGTTGCCTGAAGGTTCCTTCTTGTCAATGCCGTCTGCTAGTAAAACACATAACAATGCTGTTTGGTGGGATGATGTACAAAGTTTATGCGCGCTGCCAAACCAAAAAAAATGATTCTTATTAATTTATTAATCAAATATACATTGTAACAATTCATCCAAACAACAAACAAAAACAACTATTCTGATCTACAAATGTGAGTTCAGTCAATTTAGTTGGATTTCCACTCTAATAATTCATAATTATTCTACAGTAATGCTTGTTTTAATTTACGTTGAAAGGCCAGAGTATGGCTTGCATGGTTGAAAAAGAGTAAGCATCGATAACTTTTCGGATATGGTTTTGGTATATATTGAATATTGTTCTTAAATTATGAAACATACAAATCTGATATTTAAAGTTAAATTATTTAATTCAAACAACAGCCATCTGGTAACAATTGTGTTTACTCTTCGTGTTCATGTTGTAGTAACCTGAATATTTCCCAGCCGTGTTTACTGTGCTATTTTCTGCGTTCATTTTAGAATGATTGTAAAATTTCCAACAGCGTTTGAATGCAGCACTTTGGAAGCTTACTTAGTAACCTAGTAATTATTAGCACACCCCACGGACCCTCCGCTTCCCAAAATCACACTTACTGTAAATAATCTGTTGCTAATGTACTTCAGTGTGAGGAGAGGAAGCTCCTCTGTTGTCTGAAGTTTCTTAAAGGTCCCATGGCATGAAAAGTTTTTTAACATTAATATGCGTTCCCCCAGCCTAGCTATAGTCCCCAATTGGCTTGAAATGGTGATAGGTGTAAACCGAGCCCTGGGTATCCTGCTCTACCTTTGAGAAAATGAAAGCTCAGATGGGCCGATCTGGAATCTTGCTTGTTATGAGGTCATTGTGCTGGGTCCTAAACACCTCCGAACTTCATTATCTACAGATATAGCTACTCTGGATGGTGTTGTCCTGGCCTCCAGCACTACTGTCAGAAATTATTACTGTCAGAGTTATTTTTGATCAGGATATATCCTTTAACGCCCATCTAAAACAATCATCGAGAACAGCCTTTTTTCATCTTCGTAATATTGCCAAAATTAGGAATATCCTGTCTCAAAACGATGCAGAAAAACTGGTCCATGCATTCGTTACTTCCAGGCTGGAATATTGTAACTCCCTACTGTCAGGTTGGTCAAATAAGTCCCTTAAGACTCTCCAGCTGATCCAGAATGCTGCAGCACGTGTTCTGACGAGAACTAAGAAAAGAGATCATATTTCTCCTGTTTTAGCTTCTCTGCATTGGCTTCCTGTAAAATACAGGATTGACTTTAAAGTCCTTCTCCTGACCTACAAAGCCCTAAATGGTCAAGCACCATCCTATCTAGAACAGCTCTTAGTACCTTATTGTCCCACTAGAGCACTGCGCTCCCAGAATGCAGAGTTACTTGTGGTACCTAGAGTCTCCAAAAGTAGACTGGGAGCCAGAGCCTTCAGCTACCAGGGTCCTCTCCTGTGGAACCAGCTCCCAGTCTGGGTTAGGGGGGCAGACACCGTCACCTCATTTAAGAGTAAACTGAAAACTCTCCTCTTTGATAAAGCTTATAGTTAGGTTAGATATGGGTCTATGGTGGAGTGAGGAGTTGCAGCGTCCGCCTAACCCGGCCCACCTGCTTCTCTTCGTATTCATCAGATTTATTGATCATATAATCAATAATATAGTGAGAGTAGAGGGAGGCAGGCCAGTACAGCCTCTCATCAATGTTTTCATTTGTTTCCTTTTGTATGCATCCTGTCCCAGAACTGCTTGTTATTAACCTAGCTCTGGGGAGTTTACTCCCCGGAGTCCTTATGTTTCTTCTTCCCTTCAACGCCCGGCCGCGTCCTGCTGCGTCTGCTGCACCCACCCGTGCTCTGCAGCGCCACGTTTCATCCCGCAACGTCCTGCTGTGACATGAACTACAACGACTACCTTCAAAATCACTGTTCCACTATTTTCAATGCGACTATTATCGCCTTCACACCCCCAACCGGCCCCGTCAGACACCGCCTACCAAGAGTCTGGGTCTGCCGAGGTTTCTTCCCAAGAGGGAGTTTTTCCTCGCCACTGTCGCAATAGCCATTTATAATGCTTGCTCTTGAGGGAATTACTGTAATTGTTGGGGCTTTGTAAATTGTAAATTATAGAGTGTGGTCTAGACCTACTCTATCTGTAAAGTATCTCGAGATAACTCTGTTATGATTTGATACTATAAATAAAATTGAATTGAATTGAATTGAATAAGGAGCAAGGTTACCTCCCCTTTCTCTGCTTTGCCCGCCCAGAGAATTTGGCCAACCCATGAGAGAGAGAGAGAGAGACATCATGGCTTTCAAATGAGCAAAATGGCAGTTGGTCAAGACCACACCCCCACCCTCCACCTTGCAGTTTGGTCAATATTTCTGGTTCATCTCACCAACAATGGGTCCAGATGATTCCCATGGAGGATACATTCCCCATAGTTACAGAAGCTTTAGTATACTCTTTTTCTTTTTCAATGGAGTCGTCACCATAAGGCTTAGTTCTTTTCTTCGGCAAACCTTGCAAAACCCGGAACGGTCTTTAGAATTTCTGTTCAATTGTAATTATTTTTTTTTTTGTTAGTTATCAAACTAACTTTCTTGACAGTCCACAGCTTGTCTCTTCTGTAATCTATTGTCACACCCGTATCAAAGAAATAATCAGAAATATGTCAGTTTCTGCAAAATCTCACTGGAATAATCATAAATTCAATTCTATTAATTGATCTAACTAGAACCCCAAAGAACTGAGGGATAAAATATGTGAATACAAGTTACAGTGCAGTATAAGAAATTAAACATTAAAGAGCAGTTATAGATTGTCATACAGTGTCAACTTCAGTATAAAAAATGTTAAGAATTTAAAGAAAGTTAAAGTTAAACATAAAAGCAGATAAAATAGGTTATTTAAAGAAAGGCAAGATCAAAAAGATAGGTCTTCAGCCTTGATTTAAAAGAACTGAGAGTTGCAGCGGACCTGCAGTTATCTGGGAGTTTGTTCCAGATATGTGGAGCATAAAAACTGAAAGCTGCTTCCCCCTGTTTAGTTCTGACTCTGGGAACAACAAGTAGACCTGTCCCAGACCACCTGAGAGGTCTGGGTGGGTCGTAGTGTAGCAGCAGATCAGAAAAGTATTTTGAAATCAATTCTTTGAGGCACTGGAAGCCAGTGTAGAGACTTCAGAACTGGAGTGATGTGATCCACTTTCTTGGTTTTAGTGAGGACTCGGGCAGCAGAGTTCTGAATCAGCTGCAGCTGTCTGATTGATTTTATTTATTTTTTTAACATCCACTGAAACAGATAGAAATCATGTTATTACTACCAGGGCTTGACATTAGCACCTGAATTTGGTGGTTAACACAGTAACTCTTACTAGCCACTTTGGCGGGTGGGATATAGGCCTATAAACCTCGTTAATGGTAACACGGGTTGCTGGAGTACTGTGCCTCAGCCGGACACAGAAGAACTGCTGTAATCTACGGCCATTACCTAATCCCACACACCACCAGCAAGCCGCGGTTCACGCTGTGTTCTTCCCGAACCACAATATCCCCCAGCGCGCACACCCTACATGGTGGGTTCGGCAACAGTTTTGTCCGTGGCAGAAAAACATTTTGACAGGAGGTTTGTAAAAGAAGCAGAAGGTGCGCACAGCAGGAAAAAAGACTGTTTAACTCCGGCTCTGTGCATTCTGCTTCTTGTCACCGAGGTGCGTGCCAGCTGCAGACTACGCTTGATTGACATGCAAGCACAATCCATTAATCTTTTACACCCCTGCATTAGGTATGCAAAATGACTCTCTTTATGACTAAAATGTCTAAATCGGTTGCATATTTTCATACCAGCTTTACACACTAACTTATCAGAGCTTGATATTTGATGACTGTAACATTATAGCCTTGGCGCAGTGGATATGACACATGCTTTTGGTGTGGGAGATCTGTGTAGGGCTGAAACGATTCCTCGAATAACTTGAATAATTTGATTACAAAAAATCCTCAAAGCAAAATTCTTTGCCTTCAAGCTTCGTTTAATCAATGTAATTAAGGTTGTACGGCTCACTGGGTTTCCGCACGGAGGACTATTACTAGCGCACAAGAGGTTGGCGCTTCTGCGGACACAACACAAGCACAGACAGCATATAAACACAAGACTGATGGCCCAGATTACTAATGAAGGAAGACGAAAATAGCGAAGGTCTAAGAGAAGAGACAGCCGAGAGAAAACGACAGAAAGTTTGGGATCATTTTAAGCTGCAAACATGCTGCTACATCACCTCTGTAGAAAACATCCAGTGTACTCATCCATTCCACAGAACAAACCCGACACAAGGTAGCTAACGCTGCTGCTCTTGTCCACAGCGCTGTTTACAAAACTAGCCTACAGCATGCTACTCTGCTAATAGCCATGTTTTACATAACTAGCCTACAGCATGCTACTCTGCTGACAGCCATGTTTTACACAACTAGCCTACAGCATGCTACTCTGCTAATAGCCATGTTTTACATAACTAGCCTACAGCATGCTACTCTGCTAATAGCCATGTTTTACACAACTAGCCTACAGCATGCTACTCTGCTAATAGCCATGTTTTACATAACTAGGCTACATCATGCTACTCTGCTGACAGCCATGTTTTACACAACTAGCCTACAATAATCTTTGGAAACTTAGCTGCTGCCGGAGACAAACCGGCTCCCCCCCCCTCAGCATGGCCACTTAATATGCACGTGAATGACGTCATCATGCATTATTTATTCTGTCTCCTCACTGTGTATAAGGCTTCGGAAAATGTTTTCCCCCAGAACAGTGTAGTTGTAAAGACCTGCTGTAAGCTTTGTATAGTCACATTTACCCTCTGGTCAGTGAACAGCTCTTTTGCCTATCCAGTGCAAAGAGCCAGAGGCAAGAAGAAAAATATTAACATTTGGGCCACTAAAAATGTAGTATTCTAATGTATTTTTTTTTAAGGGTTTTGGAATTTGGCAATATAAAATGTTGCTTTTTCTAAGAAAGGAAACATGTATTGTGTATATATACAAACGACAGGTATCAATTACTCGATAAATCAATGGAATAATCGGTAGAATACTCGATTACTAAAATAATCAATAGCTGCAGCCCTAGATCTGGGTTCAATTCCCACTGCGATACATCAACCAATGTGTCCCTGACCAAGAAACTTAACCCATAGTTGCTCCAGAGCCATGTGGCGTCTGACATATAGCACATATAGCAATTGTAAGTCGCTTTGGATAAAAGCATCTGCTAAATGACATGTAATGTAATTTATATTTAAAGAGTTGTAAATCTGGTTCTTGAAGTACATTGTAGTACACCATAATTAACTTGTTGGAGAATGAAGTCACTAACTTACTTGGACTATATTTTTTCAAACTTTAAAAGCGGACTTTGTCACTCAGAGCTTCCATACGAACCAGAGAATACAGCAGCTTACCTTTGCTCTGAGAGGAGGGAGTTCCTCTGTTCTCTGACGTCTCTCCAACATCAGTGACATCCACTGACTCTGTGTGGAAATGTGTAGTAACATTTAAATGATCATTGACGAATCACTGTCATTAACAGCAACAGCACTCACCCGAAAAGGATGTACTGTTACAATTAATTTAAATAAAATTAAAAGACAAGCAAATACTCCTCACAGTCAGTCAACCCACTACATACAGTATGTCACTGTGATGCAAAAGCACACTTCATTCCCCAGTCTTTCTGACTGAAAATACATATTAAAAAGATTGACTGACCTTCTGGTCCTGACCTGGTGTCTGGCAGACTCTGCACCAGATCATTCCTGTTGATCTTCTCTAAAACCTTCTTCGTCACCTTCAGAGCTCCATGAAGATGAAAGGTTTTAACCATCACATCCACCGTGTCTGGCCTATCCGCCTTCTCCAGCTTGGATTCTTTGATGCTTTGGTAGCCTTCCAGGATGTCTTGCTGCTGCAGATACCATTTGAATTGCTTAAATTCCTCTTCTTTTAAATCCTCCAGAGTGTTTAAAAGGTCCTCTGCCGTCATTGTGGTTTCCTGCTAAAAATCAGACAGTTCTGTCAAACTGAAGTAAAACTGTAACACAAATGTATAAGAGCAGCAACAGGAGTTCTAATTGGTCGACACCGGAGCTGTGTTGGTGGGATTTATGTGCAGAGTCTGGCCAGTTAGAGGTCCTGCTGTTGCTCTGTGGGTCCAGTGTGTAGGATCTCGTGGTGAGTTTGCAGATTGCGACCAACTGAATACCTGCAAACCTCCCTTTTCCAAGCGAGTACAAAAACCTACGGTGGTCTTCCCTCATGGCAGACTTTGTAAAGAAGACCTGCTCCCTAAGTTGATATGAAGGGCTCATTCTAACGAAAACAACATGATTCTAAGGCCTCATCCACATGAAATACAGTGTAAGATAATTATGAACACAATAATTGTTGCAAATGACTCAAATAATATCTTCCCTCTTGAACATTGTTGAGGACGTGTGGGCAGCAGCAGCGTTTAACTGCACAACAGCTGCTAGCAACAGCAACAAGATCAGGAAAACCATCGGTAGTCAAAGTCAGGGATGCCAGTAACACGTTACTTAGTAACGCATTACTCTAATGTGATCACTTTTTTCAGTAACGAGTAAACTAACGCGTTACTATTTCCAAACATGTAATCAGATTAAAGTTACTTATCCAAAGTCACTGTGCGTTACTATTTTTGTCACTTTCCTTAGTAAAAATATAAATTTTTGCTTTCTTCTTGCGTCTCGGGGAGTGAAGTCAGGTCACGTTTTCAGCATGAGGACAGTTCACGTGTACCACGCACAAAACAAACGTAAACAACAATGGAAGGAGGAGGGAGATGCGCGTTTTCTAGCTGGAAATACAGTCACTGTTTTGAGTTTGTGTCAGCTAAAGACGGCAATATTAAGGTTGGTTGTACACTCTGTGCTGGTGGTGACAAAGTGCTATCTAGCTACAAAAACATACGTCAAATTTTAAGAAACATTTGGGGCCCTATCTTGCATCCAGCGCAATTGCCTTTGTACACCGACGCATGTATCATTCCTATTTTGCACCCGACGCACGGCGGACTTTTCCCTCCACAGACGCACGTCGGTAAAATAGGGAATGTATTTGCGCTCCCGGGGGTGGTTCAGCGAAAAGAAGAGGCGTGTTCTGGCGCAAACATTACTTGGTGCTATTTTACAGTTTCAGAAAACAATTCCGCCACTGACCAGGAAAAACCTGGTCTAAAGTCAGTGGTGCTGGTCTAAAGTCAGTGGTGCTGGTCTAAAGTCAGTGGCGCTAGTCTAAAGTCAGTGGTGCTGGTCTAAAGTCAGTGGCGCTAGTCTAAAGTCAGTGGTGCTGGTCTAAAGTCAGTGGTGGTCGTCAGTGGTGCTAAGTCTAAAGTCAGTGGTCCTGGTCTAAAAGTGGTCAGTGGTGGTGCTAGTCTAAAGTCAGTGGTGCTAGTCTAAAGTCAGTGGTGCTAGTCTAAAGTCAGTGGTGCTAGTCTAAAGTCAGTGGTGCTAGTCTAAAGTCAGTGGTGCTATTCAGATGGTAGTGGTTTAGTCTAAAGTCAGTATGCGTTATTCAGATGGTATTTTAGGGGCGCATGCTTGCACAATGCGCATACACTTCTCTCATCTAAACGGACGCAGCAGTTCCCATTTTTGCAAACCATACATAATTACAAGGAAAAATATTACTGAAAACGCGCTTCAGGTGTTTGGATTGGTCAGGAGGCACTTTACAGTACATCCCTCAAAAAGTCCCAGCATTCTTTGTGGCTTGTTGTGATTTACACAACATTTCCATGAATCATGGATGTGTTGATGACATAAATGAGGAAATATTAGAGGAATTAAGGAGACGTGGTGTTGAACTACGGCGGGATCTGGTCTGGGAGTAATCCACCGTTATAATAACAATCCGCCATGGAACAAGCGTGCCTGCTCTTAAAGGGAATGTGAGATGACGCTCTGATTGGTTTATTGCACGTTACACCCAAACCACACCTAGCTACTTCAGACCAACCCATTTTAGATTTGTGTCGGGCACAAGAGTCATTTATCCCGCCGGTATCATAGCAACAGCGCTCGAGATCCGCCCACAAAGCTTCTTGCGTTTTGCGTTTCATACTTGCGTTTCAGATCGTTAAAATAGGGCCCTTGGAGTCGCAGCACTGCAGTCAAACTTACAGAGCAAGTCCCAGCAGGTGGTGCGAAGCAGAGAGGAGGCCCCCCCACCACCCAAACAACAAAAGCTGGACTTCGGTGCAAAACCAGTAAGTGGGGGAGAGTTGAAGAAGTTGTTGGGGCAGTATGTTGTCGAGGAAATGCTGCCCTTAAACACGGTTGACTGGCTCTCTTTGATGCCATAATAAACCAGATCCTACTACTGGCCACGCCGAGCTGCCTCACAGTAAACCGGTTGTCATTTTTATGTTGAGGCTGTGGGGGGGGGGTTGTCGGCAGTTGTTGAATGTAACTAATAAAGTAACTTGTAATCTAACTTTGTTACTTTTAAAATCAAGTAATCTGTAAAGTAACTAAGTTACTTTTTCAAAGTAACTGTGGCAACACTGGTCAAAGTTGATGTTCTTCTGGAAAAGGGTCATGTGATAGGGGTGTATATATGGTATATATGAAAAGCAATAACAACATTGTTAGAACATGTACAGACCATGATGCAATGTTAAAGCTGGGACTAGGTTGACTTACTGAGTCTCTGCAGGAAGCTGTCCTTTAAACACTAAAGGTGGATCCATGGACTGGTGGCTCTTGATGGACACACAGCTGGGTTCAGGTTCAGGAGAGTCTGGTCTCTGCTGCTGCTCTGGGCTTCAACACTAAACACAGTCACAAGCAGCATTTGTTTGATGTTGAGACCTTAACAGTTATAAATAATGTGTCAAGGCAAAAACAAATCATATTTTAAGGAGAATTAGCGTACACAAGGCAAAACCACCAGAACAAACAGGTGTAAATGTATAATTCTGCCACTTTTTGACACACTGCAGATCTGTGAGGGGTGGAAGTGAAAAACATTTCATAAAAATGGACATTATGAAAATGCATATGAATCGAAAAATTTGAGTGATACATGATTTGATTAGTTGCTTTGAGGCAAAAAATGAATTCTGTTGATTCATTTTCTATAGTTTTCTCTCCTGTTTATGAAGAATTGTGCATACAGCTGCTATGAATGGGAAAATAAATCTCATGCATCCGCCCCCTCTAGGGTTGGGCTAAGCCCCAAATGTTTACAACGTCTGGCTCCACCGCTGACGAGAGTTTCTTTTAGATGTGACGTGGCCGAGGAATGTAAGCTATGTACAGTACAGGCCAAAGTTTGGACACACCTTCTCATTCATGTTTTTTTTATTAATAAGGGAAATAATTCCACTAATGAACCCTGACAAGGCACACCTGTGAAGGTAAAACCATTTCAGGTGACTACCTCATGAAGCTCATTGAGAGAACACCAAGGGTTTGCAGAGTTATCAAAAAAAGCAAAGGGTGGCTACTTTGAAGAATCTAAAATATAAGACATGTTTTCAGTTATTTCACACTTTTTTGTTAAGTACATAATTCCATATTTGTTCATTCATAGTTTTGATGCCTTCAGTGAGAATCTACAATGTAAATAGTCATGAAGATAAAAAGGAAACTCATTGAATGAGAAGGTGTGTCCAAACCTTTGGCCTGTACTGTATATAACATCTTCCCTCTCTCTGTCTGTCCACATGTCCGGTCTCCATCTAAACTGTATTCTGTCAATAAAAGAGAAAATAATAATCCTAGTTTTTCTTTTCTCTCAGACTTTTTGTATGTATTAATGTCTCACTACTGACGCTCCAGAAAGTCATCTGCCATTTGAGTCCCAACATGGCCACTGTATGACAGCTGTGGTGATTAAAATGTAGGCCTATCTGTTTCATCCATGGACCGTTAAAAACCAGAAACAAGAAACAGATCCTGTGTCTCTGGTCTGAGACCAGTGGAGGATATCAGAAGTCTCTTTCCCGGTGCTGGCTGAGTGTTACTGAGCAGCCTCCAACTGAGCTTGAAGACGTAGATGTGACGTGAGCAACGTGTCTGAAAGTGTGAAGTCTTCTGGTAGCTGTGAGAGAGAAATCTCAATCATTCCCAATCTCACAGAGACGGAGAGTGTAGGTATATGTAAGGAGATAACATAGACACAGGCTAATTACTGATCACTAACATGCTAGTTAACATTAGGAATTAAACTTAAACAGCTAATGGAAGTCCAAACTGCCTGCAAGCTACTCCTGTAGCTACTGTACAGTAATTTATCTCTTATGTGACAGTAAGTCGCGTGGTTATGACACAATCGTTAGCCTATTTTCAGAGGTGGAAAGTAACGAAATACATTTATTCACGTTACTTTATTGAGTAGTTTTGTTGTGTATTTTGTAGTTTTCAAGTAGTTTTTAAAATCGATATTTTAAAATGTACTATTACGTTTTGAGTGAAGTATTGTATTTCGCTACATTAAAAATCCCATCCGTTACTGAGTAAAAAAAAAAATAAACTTTGACTGACGAAAACTGAAAGGAAGAAAAAAAAGTCGCGCCTGGAACCACTACAGCAGGGAATGATACAAAGAGGATTACCATGGCCGCTGGGGGGGCAGATGAACTCATGTCTTGTTACTGTAGGCTACAATAAAACCTTTGTGAGTAAAAAGTCAATACTTAACAATGCACTCACCTGTGTAGACCGGCATAAACATGTAGGAAGCGATATTGAATCTGCTCTGTCTGCTCAGTCCACTCTCGTCCTCCATGCTGTTTTACACAAACACAGCTCTACTCTGCAAATAGAGAATTTTTACCAACAAGATAAAACAAAAGCTCGGTTTTTAGTCTAACTGTTTATCTTAGCTTGCTAGGAATCTTGAAATTTTGACAAATTCTTATGGACCTAACTGCTGGCTGAACAAACCATCTTCTCCACTGGAGCGGTAAACCTATGGATGTATTATAAGACCAAAACATATGCATGTGGCTACTTAATATGCATGTGAATGACGTGATTGTTATATTCGCGTTCTTCATTCGTGATAATGATGATGCTGGTTGTATTTTTTTGCAACAGCATTGTTTCATTGCAAATGAGGCATACATGACGAGTGTAATGGCCAGCTTATCAGTCATTCATCATTAAAGCTGGGCTTTTGGCTTTTCCACGTCAACTTTTCTCTTCAGCCTCTTTGACAGTGACATGTTTACCTGACAACAACGTTTCTTTCTGCAAGCATTTTCCACCAATCAGGATGCTGCATACTACAGTAATGTTTCCATAATCACAGACTTTAACCATCACTCCTCAGTGAACTGATTCCTAGTCTGAGATCTTTTTCTAGTTAAAGAGCCAGTTATCATTATGGAGTTTACATGTTTTTTAGGAGTTTGCTCACACTAATACATGTTAAAAAAATATAGCATTAATTCAGTAAGAAAGTGAAAATATCGAACAACAATAGGCGTGTTAGGTATAAATTCATATTATTTTCTTTATTTGAAAGTCCGCCAGTGTTTTTACTAGCAAATTTAGAGACATCAAATTTATCAGCAGTGTGAGTGGTAAAGGGAGAGAGGATTGTAGCATGAAATGTCATGTGTGACGTGTTATATTGTTATTACATTTGTATATATTTGTATAGATTTTTAGTTTTGGATTTCTGAACCCTTGTCCTATTTTTACTACATGGGAGAGATCCCCCGCCCCTTCCCCCCCGCCCCGTTATACAGGGGTGTTTTTTGGTAACTAAGTAACTTTTACTTAAAGTACATTTAAAATGAGCTAATTATTACTTTTACTTGAATTTTTCAGATAGGTATTTTTACTTGTACTTGAGTAATATTTCATCAAAGTATTGGAATTTCAGAGCAGGCTGCAACAGCTGCAGTCTCATGGCAGTTTGTGAAATTGTCACATTCCTATTTCGTCCTCACCAACACGACATAAACGAGAAAATCGTGTTCCAGTACACATATCAATAGATCAAAATAATGTGACCATTTCACGAACTGCCGTGAGACAGGGTTGGATATTAATAAACGTCTGTTACATTCAAGCCGTTGCCAAATGAGTTGCTACAAAGCTAATTAAGACTATCAGCTCCACACAACTCTCTCTGGATTTTTCAGTATGAATATGTTCAGAAGATTGTGGCGTCAGGTGACTTTCCCGCACAAAAACTCGAGTGAAGATAATGACCTCTTCTAAAGAGTCCATCACGTTTTGTAATGGTCCACTCATCAGCATGATACAGTATATTGTTTACTATGTTAGAGATACAGATACTTGTAGTAAATATTACCCAGTACTGAGAGTATTGTAGTAGTCTAATACTAGAATATTGTAAGAATATTAACATTTAAATGTAAAACTGAAATATATTTATCCAATGTTCTTTCAACTGTACTCTGTTTAAGTTTTACAGTCTGTTCAACTGGACCAGTAGGAATCCAGTAAAGAGTGCAGCATGACTCCAGCCTCAGGTTTCTACATGATGATCTGAAGCATAAAAATAAAAACTCTCACCTGAAGGTTTGGAAAAATGTGTCGACAACATCAAAGTCCGCTCGCTCTGCGGTCTGGCTGCTGCGTTTAAATCAAGTCAGTTTACAAGAAATGAAAAATGAGGAAATGGTCTGTTTCATTAGTGTTTCAACATATCCTCCTACACTTCCCCTAAGCACTTGCCCTCGGGGGAATCCCTGCCACCATCTTAAAGGTGCAATATGTAATATATTTACTGTATTACATCCAAAAATGACCCCAATATGTCATCAGGTATTAAGGAAACATGCTAAGTTGAAATACTATCTTTTCTGACAACATTTTTATATATTTATCCATATCCAATCCCATCATGTTTTCTAATCAAACACTTTCAGTTGTATCCACTTATAAGTATCTTGGAGTCTCTCTTGACTCACATCTTACTTATTGTGAGCATGTCCGAATCTTAACCAGAAAGTTAAACCAAAAGTTATTTGTTTATAGTAAAATAAGATCATATTTGCTGCTCTCTGTCTCAAAGACTTATCTTCATGCCATCATTATGTCCACTTTGTCGTATTGTTTACCTGTTTGGTCACTTACAACAAACTAGATTCTTGAACCAGTAATAAGA
>NC_041332.1:1588033-1615533 GCF_004354835.1 Perca flavescens
TAATTTGACTTAAATATGCATTAATTATTTTAATATTCAAGGGAACTGGGAACTTTATGTGACCGAATCACAGTGTATCATTAAGAGTTCTGAGGTTAAAAAAGGTTGTAGGTCTCCACCAACTCCTGAGAAAAATATCTGGCTCTTTAGCTGCTATATGTTGAACTTTCTTTAAATTGGTCTGTCTGCTGTTTGTTGCTGGGCAGGTAGTTTACAGTGGGTTTATCAGAGTGTGTTTGATGAAAAGAGCTGCCTGCTGCTGCTGAAGAAGAACATGTATTTATTTATATTAGGACAATGCACATTAATCAACATTTCTGTAAATGCGCCAGTGTTAGCCAGTCGGCTAATTTTCAACTGTAGTCTGGGTTTGAACCCAGAACCTTCTTGTTGTGAGGCAGAAGTGCTAACCACTGAGCCCCCATGCTGCCTGAAGATGCTGATGAAAGCAGCAAGACTGAATCAAAACTCAAATCAATCAAAATCTCTACTTATACTTGCATATCAAGCAATGTATATTAAGAAACATTTAAATGGTTATTTATTTAACAGTTGTTTAAAGAGGAAACCAGACCTGAGTGTCTCCAGTGTACAGTTTTGACTCTTTAGTCCAGCAGAGATCAGCTTCACTCCTGAATCCTTCAGGTCGTTGTTACTAAGGTCCAGCTCTCTCAGACTAGAGGACTCGGAGCTCAGAACTGAGGACAGATCTTCACAGCTTCTCTCTGACAGGTTACAGCCACTCAGCCTGAAGAAGAGTTACTGATCAAGACAAACATCAGACCTGTTTCTGTCACCTACAATGTAAAACCACATAACATTTCTACGCTTGTCAGACAACAACATATATGTTGTCTTGTCTAACAGCTATCAATGGAAATTTCAAAAATGATATTCACATCTGCTGGACCCCAATCATTTACACAAATTAGTTTTAATATTAAATTAACTATACAGTAATATATTTTTATTTATTTAATTTGGCTGCTTTAAACTGTGGAGGTACAATGAAACTGAAGATACAATTTGCAGGTTTTTCAATTGATCAACTAATCAAATCTTTAACTAAACCCAGACATTCATTAGTTGAGAAGAACCCTACACATCTGATACAGGTAGTATCTGCAGTTATCTGATACTTACAGAGCTTTTTTGGAGGTTTTGACCACTGGCAGCAGCCTCCGAAAAACATCCTCTGAAGCAGAGTATTTCTTCAGGTCAAACACGTCCAGATCGTTTTCTGATGACAGTAAGATGAAGCCCAGAGCTGACCACTGAGCAGGAGAGAGTTTATCTGTGGAGAGACTTCCTGAACTCAGGTACTGTTGGATCTCCTCCACTAGAGAATGCTCATTCAGTTCATTCAGACAGTGGAACAGATTGATGTTTTTCTCTGCAGACAGATTCTCACTGATCTTCTTCTTGATGTAGTTGACGGTTTCCTGATTGGTCTCTGAGCTAGTTCCTGTCTGAGCCAGCAGGTCTTCAAGGACAATCTGATTGGTCTGCCGGGAAAGACCCAGGAGGAATCGGAGGAACAAGTCCAGGTGTCCGTTTGGACTCTGTAAGGCCTTGTCAATAGCAAACCTGTGGACCTCTGTCATAGATGTTCTGCTGAAAACTTCCCACACTTTTTTGAAGATACTTTGCCCGAACATCACATTCTCATTTCTGTTAATGACTGCACTCGCTACATGAAAAGCAGCCAGAAACTCCTGAACACTCAGATGGATGAAGCTAAACATCTTTTTTTTATCATTCTTCCTCCCACGTTGCTCTTTGAAGATCTCTGTGAACACTCCTGAGCACACCGGGCTCCACTGATGTCAATGCCACTCTCTTCTAGATCTTTCTCGTAGAAGATCAGGTTGCCCTTTTCCAGCTGATGGTAAGCCAGTTTTGCTAATGACTCAATGTACTGAATGTACTCTTCTGGGTCATACTTCTCTATTGTCTGATGAATCTGAAACACCAGGAATTCTGCGTACATCTCAGTCAGGGTCTTGGGCAGCTCTCCTCCCTCTCTGGTCTTCAACACGTCCTCCAGAACTGTAGCAGTGATCCAGCAGAAGACTGGGATGTGGCACATGATGTGGAGGCTCCGTGATGTCTTGATGTGGGAGATGATTCTGCTGGCCTGCTCCTGATCTGTGAATCTCTTTCTAAAGTACTCCTCCTTCTGTGGGTCAGTGAACCCTCTGACCTCTGTCACGATGTCTACAAAATCAGAATGGATCTGATTGGCTGCTGCAGGTCGTGTGGTTATCCAGATGCGAGCAGAGGGAAGCAGTTTCTTCTTGATGAGGTTCGTCAGCAGCTCATCCACTGAGGTCGGTGCTGTCACATCAATTTTAACTGTCTGGTTTTTATTGGTGGAGCAGTCCAGATCAAGGCGGCTCTCATCCAGTCCATCCAAAACAAACAGAAGTTTGAATTCACTCTTGTCAAAGTTGGTGTTTCCTGATGACTGCAGAGCTGTAAAGATGTGATTAAGAGCTTCTTCTTTGATGTCTCTGGTCTCCCAGATACATTCATGAATGAGCTCTGCCAAACACCACTTTTCCCCCTTCTTTAAATTCAGCTGGCGGAAGGTGAAGGGGAAAACGAGATGCACATCTTGATTGGCTCTTCCTTCAGCCCAGTCCAACACAAACTTGTGCACAAGAAATGTTTTTCCAATTCCTGCGATTCCATTGGTGAGCACTGTTCTTATGGGTCTGTTTTTTACAGAGGGGTGTTTGAACATGTCACAAGGTGTAATTGCTGTCTCTGTATCTGTTGGCTTCACTGTCTCAATCTGCCTGACCTCATGCTGTGTGTTGATGTGTACGTCACCAGTAGCTTTGACGTACAGATCTGTGTAGATATCATCCAGAGGTCGCCCATCTTTATTCTGTGCCCACCCTCTTGTGCACACAAAAACTCATTCTGGAGGTTTGGCTGAAGCTTTTGTTGGTAATATGAGATGTGTCGTGGTGGCTTTGGTACTGGAACAATCCCGTCTGTGTTGAAAAAAAAAAAAAATAAAAAATATGATGATCTTTGTCTACAGATGACAAAATCAGTACACAAATACTCTTCAACTAAATAATTTGCTTCCTGAGAATAACCAATAACTTAAAGATTTTTCCTTTTAAATAACATAAAATGGAGCCATCTAAAATATCATTATGGTCAACCAAACATATTTTATACACTCAGTAATGTCTCTGTGTTATTTTGGGCAGAGCATTGAACTGAATCTTGCATTGATTCACCATCAATGAGTAACTTCTAAGTGATATTCAAGCAGGTGCACAGCACTGCCTTTATAATCGCACACTACTCACTGATACCGTCATAACACTTTTACTGAAGTTTTATCATCATCATTTTAGACACCGAAGGATCAGAACTAGACACAAAACCAACTGGGCTTGTAAATAATGAGGAGGCAGTGTGGAGGCTTAGCAGCTGAGCTTTTCAAAATGAACAATCATTTGGCAGTGATATGTGTTATATACAGTATGTTCTACTATTACAGCAGTAGCTTTTGGTGCATGTGTTGCATCAGCCCATCTCAGTACTTATGTGAATTGATACCCAAGTGTACTGATTCTCAGTCATTTGTCTTGTTTTCTGGGATTGATGTGGCGAGGGGGTAAGGCGGATTTAGCAAGCTAAAGTTAGCCAACTAACAAGTCATCCACCGGCTGTCCGACTTGACCCGGCTGCTGCCGCCTGCTCTCGTCCACTTTACAGGCGAGGCACAGTTAATTTCAAACAACCCTAATGTCCCCTGAGCTGTGTCGGGCATCTTTCCTCCCAGCGAGCTGCTACAGTTTAACGCCCCATTGACGCATATTGTCACCTTGACAATTAAAATCAATCAGCATTTAGTTGTGTACCAATCAAGTTAACACGGCAAACAGTCAATGCACTTTCTATCCATTTTATTTCTAGGGATTTGGGCTGGAGGAAAAGATGAACTTGAAGAAGCGGTTAAGATGCTCATCTCTATCCAACACACAGTTTATGGCTGCTCCTCTGTTAGTTTACACTGAGTGCCATGTTTGTGTGCTGACAGCAACCTACTCCAAATGGCTTTATTGTTCCCAATTTTTACCGATTTTATTTGCATGCAATAGAACACCCCTTTACCTTCAGAATAAAATCTGGTGACAGACACACACACACACACACACACACACACACACACTTTAATAATCTTTTGCTAATGTACCTTTAGCTTCTTCAACACCACTGGCATCCACTGAAACAGAAATGATGTAATTATTACCATCCACTTTTTATTTGATTGATCTGATTTGCATTAAAACACACCTCCCTCTCAGACACACACACACACACACACACACACACACACACACACACACACACACACACACACACACACACACACACACACACACACACACACACACACACACACACACACACACACACACACACACACACACACACACACACACACACACACACACAATACCTTCGGTTTTGGGAGAAACGGCTTTCGTCTCATCTGTCCTGTCAGGAGACGTGACTGAAACACAAACATGCAACAGCTCTTGAGAAATACAAAATAATTGAAGGCATTTCGTTAAATACAATTTAAGACTGTACGTAGTTAAACATGAATAAGGCTTTATTTCATTTATGAATTCAGCAGAAACATTACCAAATGTGTTGCTGACATTAAGCGTTATATTCCCTCCCACATGGACATCTGTAAACTGAGGTGAGCTGACGACACCTCCATACTGGGCGGAGACTGATGGGCTTCCTGCCCCCCTCTGAGTTTCAGCTGATTGAGAATAGACAAAATAATCAGAAACCAGAACTCATCACATCCTGAACTGCTAGAAGGGTTCAGATATGATTTTTTGTTAGAGCTGATTTAGCAAAGACCTGAAGGATCAAGAACAAATAAAGCTTGGTACAGGGTTTCTGCAGGTTTTACCAAGTCACATTTAGGACTTTTAAAAGACCTTTTTAAGACATTTATGAATACAATTTAAGACCTATATCATGACATCAAAGTACAACGAAATGCAGAGTCACAAAAGTACTTGCATAGTAAATAAATGTATTCAAATTGACTAAAAGCGACACAGATCTGTACATATACAGCAAATTATATTTGGACAAGCGAAAGAACTACAACACCACAGAATTTACAAAAGTATATTTCAATAAGCACTATAGAGGTTACATGGATGTAGGAAAATGTAAGACCCGTTTAAAATGATTTAAGACCTAGATCACAATAAAACTAAAATTCTGATTTTGAAATTTTAGATTTTTTAGACTTTTTAAGACCCCACAGAAACCCTGATGGTAGAAATGTGATAAACTTAAAATGCTTTGCACAGCACATCTGATGAACATATCAGAAAATATTTAATTCTTTAAAAATGAATAAAATAAACATTTAAGGCAATTATCTTACACAAACACATGACAAATCCAAATCACACTTTAATAATCTGTTGCTATATTACCTTCAAGGTGAGGAGAGGAAGCTCCTCTGTTCCCTGAAGTTTCTTCAACATCCACTGAAACAGAAAATCATGTGATTTTTACTTGAATGATGCAATATGCAAAATTCACGCACCCATGATCAAAGGAGTCTGGTGGCTTTGAAGAGAGCAGAGATACGGCTTTAGTTCCCCGTCCTAAAGGGCCGTCTGACAGCAAGGTAAAGGGATGAAAATATTGTAAACATAGCCTACACATAAACTGATACAGATGTTTTTAGGGGTTTGAAATGTGTTTAGCTGCTGCCCCCGTCCACAGCAGGACATTGCTTAGCTTCTGTGTCAGGACTCCTGCCTGCTTCACCAAACTGACATCTACTGGAGCTAACACACTGACTATGGAGAAGTAGCTCAGACAACCACACTGATAAAACATCTCAACTGATGAGTCCCTCACTTTAATGTGGAACTTTCTGCTGACAGTTCCATCAGTCTGCAGTGATATGACTCAGAATATTACTGGTAGTGCTGCAGGTATTTTACAGGATGTAAAGGTCTGAAATGAGCTGATAATGACTTGATCCAGCAGGCATCTGAATGCTAGAGATGAATGCAACAACAATATTGTTACAACATGTACAGACCATGATGCAATGTTAAAGCTGGGACTATGTTGACTTACTGAGTCTCTGCAGGAAGCTGTCCTTTAAACACTAAAAGGTGGATCCATGGACCGGTGGCTCTTGATGGACACACAGCTGGGTTCAAGAGAGTCATTTTTTCTAGCACTTAGGAGGAAAATACAAAAAAATAACAATGTGACATTTAATGAGCCATGGTTGAGCAGCTGTAACCACATGTTGGTAACCATGGTTCCAACATGTGTGAGGCAGAGAAAGCCCAGATGAGCTGTAGTTGTGCTATCAGTCCACTAGATGGAGACTTTTACCGACACCATCTCCACAGAGCTGGAGAGCAGACTGACTGAGTCAGACTAGAACAGGAGGCCCAACCAGTCAGAGAACTCCAGCATTAAAAACACACTCTGACCCTTTGGGTCTAGAGGGAGAGGAAATCATCTGAGATGGGAAAGTTAGAGGGACAGAAAGAAAACAGATGTTAACCTGGTTTACCTCTCTCTCTCTCTCTCTCTCTCTCTCTCTCTCTCTCTCTCTCTCTGTATTAAAACATCCTGAAAAATAACAAGCGTCAATTATAAACTACATTAAAAAAAAACAAATGGCTGGAACAATAAAGAAGCTCCCACACTGATTCTTACTGCCTGTAATCAGCTCTCACACATTCAAACCCTTTAAAAGCTGACCCAGTGTAACTAGTTACCTCTCAACTACTGACCCAGTGGAACTAGTTACCTCTCAACTACTGACCCCCAGTGGAACCAGTTGTCACTCAGTTACTGACCCAGTTACTGACCCAGTGTCACTAGTTACCTCTCAACTACTGACCCAGTTACTGACCCAGTGTCACTAGTTACCTCTCAACTACTGACACAATATAACTAGTTACCTCTCAACTACTGACCCAGTGGAACTAGTTACCTCTCAACTACTGACCCAGTTACTGACCCAGTGTCACTAGTTACCTCTCAACTACTGACACAATATAACTAGTTACCTCTCAACTACTGACCCAGTGTAGCTAATTACCTCTCAACTACTGACACAATATAACTAGTTACCTCTCAACTACTGACCCAGTGTAGCTAATTACCTCTCAACTACTGACACAATATAACTAGTTACCTCTCAACTACTGACCCAGTGTAGCTAATTACCTCTCAACTACTGACACAATATAACTAGTAACTACTACTGACCCAGTGGAACTAGTTACCTGGAGCAGTAAAGCTAGAGGAACGTTACAACACATCAGCGGTCACCTAACTTCATCTAAAAGTAGTTTAGACAATCTTTACCAAGACGTTCATTACATAAACTACTTTGTTACCTCTTGGACTCGAGCTTCTCCGAACTTTCAGCACATTTAGACCCGTTTTAGTCCACATTAAAGACCGGAAACTACGCCCAAACACTCTCTAAAGTAAACAGTCTACTGCCGCTGACGTTTCTACTGTTTGGGTTTCCGACAAGTGACGTTTTTCACTTAAGAGCAGTTTCCTTTCAAAATAAAACACTACCGCTCAGACGCGATATAGCAAAATAAAAGCTCCTAGTTCAATTACAGTGGAATACAGTAATTTGACTTTACACTCAGTCACAAAACAAACCAATGGTTCTTTTTTTCTTTTGTTTTTATTCTTATACAAGATGGATAGAAAAATAATGACATTTCCATGATTTCAATTATGTGTAGACAAAAATGTATTGTTCAACCAAATATTACACATTATGATGACTTTTTTTAAGATAAAGGGGAACGGCAAATAAAGAATAGCTTGATTATACAGTTTGTTTTTACTGATGTGAACCGTACAGGGGTTCTAACCCTCTGATCTGAGATCTGAGATCTGAGATCTGATCCGTCTCTGCTGTCAGAACGTCTGACTGGTTGACTTTGGGAGTTTTAAACAGTTACACCTTAATAATCTCCTTTTCTTTGTTAAAGAAAGCTGGTATGATGTTTTGGTAGGTACATTATATATAATATATTCATAAACTAGCAGTATTGTGAGGATGAATGGTATCTCATGCATGAGTTAATGAACAGTTCATTCATTAATGCATCAAACTTGAGGCCCGCGGGCCAAACCCGGCCCCTCTCACATTTTGATCCATCTCACCTGTTAATTTGCAGGTAAAGATGGCGCCGCTGTGTGTGTCTCGCCGCTTACCTGTGCTGGAATTGTTATTGATTTGCCTGCTTTTACTAATTGTAACTGGAAATTTGTCACCACTGCTGGAATATGACCTCCTGACTCTTTTAAGTATTGCCGATCTACGGCGTCAGCCCGGCCTTCGGCTCCGCAACAATCGCCGCAGGAGACGCGGAAAAAGAGGCGGAGTGTAAGGCTCAGAGCTTAGCTGGCATCACCCTACACACGCGATCCGGGCCATCCGTGTCTCGGGCTCATCGCCTGCAATCGGCGGCGTTCTCTGGTACACAGTTACCGATGGCTCCAGTTGACGGTCCCGGAGTCCGAATGCAAATTTCCCCGCCGTTGGAGCAGGATGCGCTCCAGGCGAGGCTGCGTACACGGGAATCTCCGCCCGCTCGATCGTGCTTCCCAACAGACTGAGCGGCGCTCAATTCGCATGGCGCTGATCAACACCAGATCACTCACAAACAAGACTTTTATCCTCAATGACTTTTTTAAGACCAATGCTCTGGACTTTCTTCTGTTGACGGAAACCTGGCTGAAACCAGGTGATGACAGCGCCTTCTCGGAGCTCCTCCCCCCCAGCTGTTCTTTCCTCAACTCTCCGCGAGCGTCAGGTCGAGGTGGGGGGCTGGCCACGCTCTTCAAGGATGAGTACAGATGCAGATCGTTACCTGCACTCTGTTATAATAGTTTCGAACTTCAGCTGTTCGTGGCTGACTTGGATTCTCCTGGGTTGTGTGCAGTTATTTATCGCCCACCAAAAGTCAACAAGGATTTTATATGTGAGTTTTCGGAGTTTTTAGCTGATCCAAAATACGACAAGCTCCTGGTTTGTGGGGACTTCAATATTCATGTGTGTTGCCCCTCTAACCCACTTGTTAATGATTTTAAATCACTTTTAATCTCTTTTGGTCTTAATCAGTGTGTGAAAGGGCCGACACATCATCTTGGACACACCCTGGACCTCATTATTACTTATGGGCTTTCAGTTTCACTAAGTGAAATAAAAGAAACTGGTATCTCAGATCATTTCCCCATCAGGTTTGAGATCAGTGTACCACCACCTGCTAGTAAGCCTGTCTCCTCAGCTTCTAGGCGCCGCTGCATCACCTCCTCTTCAGCTGGAGAGTTTGCTTTGGCATTCGGGGGCTCACAGTTCTGTGTTATGAATGGTGTGGTATCTCCCTCTTATCCAGATAACATTTTCTCTGTGTTCCACTCCACGTGCACTGAAATTTTAGACTCTATTGCCCCTGTCCGGACTAAATCTATTAAACCTAAGGCGGACCCTTGGCTAAATGACTCCACAAGGGCCCTTAGGCAACACTGCAGACAAGCTGAACGAAGATGAAAGAAGGACAATTTGCAAGTATCACTGGGTTTACTAAGAGACAGTCTAGCCACATACCAGAAGGCTGTGAAGGTGGCAAAGATGCAACATCTCTTTTCCGTATAGCTAGCAGTTGCCATGAACCCAGAGTGTTATTTAATACTATTAACTCTGTTGTGAATCCATGCACCTCTGATCCGACAGAGGTTTCAACTAGTACCTGTGAGAAGTTTCTCTTTTATTTTATTGACAAAGTTGCATCTGTCAGGCAATACGCCAGGGTTATCTTGTGTATTTATTGGGTTTTAGTTTCCTTTACAACAAAGGCAAGTACAACAAAAAAGAAAAGAAACACAAACGGATGGTATGCACGAACGGAACAGTCGTACATAGCACATCCATCCCCCCTCCCCACATCTAAAGAAACGCAGAAGTTCTGTTAAGTTATGTTACCATCACTAGAATACTAAAATGATATATGCAAATAAGCAAGGATTTACACAGTAATGAATAAAACTACAGTATGAACAGATCTATACAAAAAATAAATAAATAAAATAATATAATATAATAATAATAAAATAAAAATATATATATTTATATTATATACATATATAAATTATATACATATATTACAAAAAAATTATATATAAAATATAAAAAAAAAAAATATATAAATAAAAAGGGTATATATATAAAAGGGGAGATACAGTCACAATCAAATCGGTACGACACTCCCTCCATCACTTCGTATACTTTCATTGTCCAGGAAATTCTAAAAAAACCCAAATACTCCAAAACCTATCGATCTTGTTTTTTATGAAATAACTTATCTTTTCCAGTGCCAGGTGGAAATGACTCCGTTTAACCATTCAGAGACGCCACATACAGTTGTTTTTTTCCATGACTTAGCAAGGCATCTTTTAGCCTCCAAAAGGCACATACTAATTAAAAGTTTTTCATCATTAGTTATCACAAAATTGACAGGGTAAATATTCAGGATACATAACTTAGGATCAGTAGGAATCACTTTGCCAATAATACAACCAATAACTGTCAGTACCTTTTTCCAGAAGCGTAAAACCTGCAGACAGCTCCACATACAATGAAACAGTGACCCCCTTTGATGGCTACACTTAATGCACGTGTCGGGAATATTAGGGTTAAAGCGGTGCAGCTTTATAGGAGTAATGTACTGTCTACTCAACCATTTATATTGCAGTAGTATAGAGTATGTGTTGACTGACTGAGTTTTCACCAAAGAGCAGGCCTCTGACCATTCTTCCTCCGATACATTTAAATCCATATTCCAGGCCCGTAATATATCATTTGAGGACTCATTAGATCCACTGACAAACAGATTGTAAAGCACAGACACCTTTCCCCTAGCTCTTAAGTGCCTTAACGTAGTGTCTTCTAAAATGGACAAGGGGGGAGAGCGCCAGGCTATTACACTGCTTAGATAGAACGTAATTTCTGATTTGGAGATATTTAAAAAAATGTTTTGTAGGAATGCCAAATTTGGATTTAAGTTCCTCAAATGACATAAATTCCTTTCCATTGTACAGATCAGATATTTTAGCAAGACCTTTGCAGGACCAAAGTTTAAAACCTGGGTCTGCCCTGCCTGGGTGAAAGTCAGTGTTACCAAAAATGGGTGTGAATTGGGAAAGCTGTTTTGTCATACCCCAGTAAGCAATGGCATTATGCCAAATCCTTATGTGTTTTTCAAGAAAGGATTTTTGGTATTTTTAAGAAGCTTTTTTCTATCTGCCGAATACATGTACAGATGTAATGATACTGTGATATTCTGTGATTCCATTGCAACCCAAGCTGGGGGGTGGTCATTGACAAAGTAGAACATACCAGCCCTAATCTGTGCAGCCCAAAAGTACCACAGGAAATTCGGAAATTGCAGTCCACCTCTGTCATATGGCAAATACAACAAGGAAAGTCTGAGTCTAGGCCGTCTATTATTCCAAATGAAGTTTGAGAATGTTTTGTTAAGCAATTTAAAGAAGGAAGGAGCTGGAGAAAGTGGGATTGACTGGAAGAGGTATAAAAATTTACTTAAAACTGACATTTTTAGGATATTAATGCGACCGATTAAGGATATGGGTAATTTGGTCCATCCATCTATCAACTGTGTGACATTCTCCACAAGGGGGTCATAATTAACTGAAATCATTTTGTCAATAGAAGGGGTAATTCTGACACCTAAATAAGTAAAACCTTGTTTTGACACAGTAAATGGTGTAGAGATCGGGGGACTATTCCTCTCATTTTCTGTCAAAAACATTATCACTGATTTACTGTTGTTTATTTTATAGCCTGAGAAGGTACCAAATGTTTTCATCAACTTCAGCAGGCCAGGTAGAGTTTTTCCCAATCTGGAGCAAAATAAAATGATGTCATCCGCATACAGCGAGATACGATGTTCTATGTCTCCGACTTTAATTCCTGTAATGTCAGCATGCTTGCGGATTGCCATAGCAAGTGGCTCTATAGCCAGGACGAAAAGTAAGGGAGAAAGGGGACAGCCCTGTCTCGTTCCCCGGTTAAGCCTGAATGGTGTTGACACAAGTATTGTGGCGTGTGGGTTGGAATACAGAAGCCGGACCCATCTGAGAAAACCGACACCCAGACCAAATCTATGCAGGACATCAAATAAGTACCGCCACTCTATCCTGTCAAAGGCTTTCTCTGCGTCCAGTGACAGGACAGAGTGGTCGGGAAGGCCAGACTTATTAAATAGAATATTAAGCAGCCTCCTCATATTATGGAAGCCCTGTCTGCCCTGTACAAATCCACTCTGGTCCAAGTGGACCATCCGAGGAAGGACTGGTTCCAACCTCCTCGCCAGCACTTTGCATAAAATCTTAAGGTCATTATTTAGAAGCGAGATCAGTCTATAAGAGCCACACTGAGTTGGCGTCTTTCCAGGCTTCAGTAATATTGAAATTATTGCTGTGTTTAGCGAAGGAGGGAGGGATCCCACATCAAATGATTCCCTGTACATATCGAGAAGGGGTGGTATTAATTTGGATTTAAATATTTTGTATATTTCAATTGGAATTGCATCTGGCCCTGGTGTTTTACCTCCCCCCAGGCCTGATATGTCCTCAGATATTTCCCCAGTCTCAAGGTTGCGGTCCAGTGAGTCTAACAATTGTTTATCTACTAGGTCAAAAGACAGTGTATCCAAAAAGTCTTTTGCATAAGCGGGGCCGAACCTAAGTATTCAGAGGCATATAAGTTCTGATAGAAACACTGAAAGGTGTCGCTTATTTCTCCCGGGTCCGAAGTTGTGTCTCCTTTTTCTGTCACAATGGAATTTATTGCCCTCTCGGTTTCCATCTGTTTTATGCGCCAGGCAAGTAGCTTACCCGCCCTCTCGCCCTGTTCATAATAAGATTGTTTTAATCTCCTCCACCTTATTTATAGACAGAACATTATACTTTGCTTTGACTTTGTTAAGTTCCATAAAAAGTAGCCGGTTGGGATTTTCAAAAATGTTGGTCTCGGTTTCTTTAATTGCTTTTTCAAGTTTCTCCATTTCTAGTCTATGAGATTTATATTTAAAGCTGGTAAAACTTATCATTTGGCCTCTCAGAAAGGCCTTAAATGCTTCCCACCTCACAGAAGCAGTTGTCTGATTAGTGTTGCTTTCAAAATATAAATCTATTTGTTTACCAATATACTCTATAAAGCTTGGGTCCCTAAGCCAGAATGATTGTAAGCGCCATCTTGGGGGGTGGTACCACATTTGAAAATTTAATAAGAAGTGAGGTCGGAGCGTGATCTGAGAGTAGGAGGCTATCATACCAGCATTTTGAAATTTTTGGAATCAACTCTGCTGAGACCAGATAATAATCAATTCTAGAAAAGTTTTGATGAGTGCCGGAGTAACATGAGAATGTTCTCTGGGTAGAATATTTACTTCTCCATACATCTATCAGATTAAAATCTTTTATGCACTGAAGCAATTCTTTTCTAGTCAAGGGATGAGAGGTGTGATCACCTGTGGATCTGTCTAATTCCGGCTGGAGTGTGCAATTAAAGTCTCCACCCATGATAATTTGGCCAGGTAAAGCAGCTAGCAGCAAGAAAAGCTGTCTAAAGAAGGCAGGGTTATCTATATTCGTCCCATATACATTGACCAAATTTATTTTGACTGAAAGAAGTTCACATTCAATAATAAGGTATCTGCCAAGCCGGTCTTCAGTGACACATATAAGCTTAAAGGGCACAGTTTTGTGTATAAGAGTTATTGCCCCTCTTGAGTTGGAGCTAAAAGAGGCTGAAAACACCTGACCCGGCCATCTCCTCCTCACCCTCGTCACATCCTCCGAGGTCAAATGTGTCTCCTGTAGAAAAATTATTTTGGCTTTAAGCTGCCGGAGCCTGTCCATAACCTGTTTAAGCTTGACGATCTTCCAGGACGTAAACTGAATATCAGAGGCCATAGCTGAGAGTTTTCGCCTCCTTAATGCCCTGACAGGTATATGTAAAGTGGCGGTAAACACAAGAAAATACATTAAAAAAAAGCACAGGAGAAAACAGAAGATTAAAAAAAATAAAGAAAACTCCCCACACATCATCAAAAAAAAACAGAACAGAGTGTATTTCCCCAATTGAAATACACCCAACCTCCCCACAGTTTACACATCCAAAGGAGCTCTAAACTAAGCTCAATCATGGAACTGCGCTGGCCCACCTGAGCAAGCATCATAGGATGAACAGCATGCCCAGCGAACAGAACTGAGCCCCCCCCCCCCCTCTGTATTGCAGTATTGTAGGCAGTAACAGCCAAGCAGACAAAGTTTAACCTGAACCATAATTACGTAACATCATAGAAGAAAAACAGGCGTAAAGCGATACTAATTTCAGATCGCATCAGCAGGGCTAGTCGGGCCAGTCATGTGGCCAACAAGGTACTGCCATATTGAAACCTAAATGGGTCAGTTAAAACAGTACAGAACCGGAATGTATTTCAAAGGGCGTGCTGTAGTGATGATATGCTTCGTTTACCCGCATTCTCCATGTTGCTGGTTCCGGATTTCTTTCACAAAATCCTCTGCAGTCTTCACCGTGTCAAAAGCGCTTCCCCTTGAAAGTGATCAATAGTGTAGCCGGGTGAGCAACTCCATATCGCAGCGTCGGAATGGAGAGGGCCGCCAAGTCTTTTGTCACTGGGTCGAAGGCTTTCCTGCGTTTGAGAAGGTCAGCGGATACGTCGGGAAAAACCATTATTCTCTGGTTGTCCAGTAGTATGGGTCCCTTCAGCCTAGCCGCTCTTATGATTCGTGTCTTGTCCGCGTAATTCAGTAGCTTCATTATCACCACCTTGGGCCGTGCTGACTGCTGCGGTCCACCACTGTTAGCCCTGCTAGCTTCGTTAGCCCTACCGAGCCTATGGGCTGGCTCAATTAACAAGGGACTGGGAAAAGTATCGGCACCAAGCACCTTCGGCAGCCATCCCTCAAGATACATGCACATATCAGCCCCTTCCTTGCCTTCGGGAATGCCTACCAGGCGCAGGTTAGATCGTAACTGCGGTTTTCCAGGTCGTCAACCTTGAACGCTAACTCCTTAATGGTAGCTTTCATGGACTTGTTGTCTGCTAGCAGTGACGCAATGTCATCTTGGTTGGCGCCAATTCTGTCCTCGGCCTCCGTTACACGGACTATAACCGCTTTCACGTCAGCCTTTAGCCCCTGCACCGCGCTTCAAAGCCCATCAAGCCTCGCTGCGAAGTCATCCTTCAACGCCTGAATTGCAGTCAGAATTTGGTTGGAATCAGTTGCAACACCAGTCCCTGCGGGTGCTTCGCTAGCACTGTTAGCTTCTTCGTTAGCTTGTTCCGAAGGGCTCAGCGTGGAGTCAAACTTCAAAAGTTTTTGTGTCTGCTTGGGTGGTTTTGGAGCCATCGGAGCAGTCGCCGTATTAATGAAACTTAAGGCAAATGTACGAGTTAATTAAGACTGCTTAACTGACCGTCCACAGCAAATTCCCAGGAGGGGCTCAGAAACACCACCGCTCAGCACCGCGCCATAACCGGAAGTCCAGTGTTAGTTTTAATGTGTTTGTACCTGCTGCTCCTATGCATTCTGCTGTGTTTGAGGAATTTCAGCCAGTTTCTCTGACATTGCTTTCTGAGATTGTGGAACACATGAAACCTACCCACTGTCCGTTAGACATTGTTCCCGCCAGGATAGTGAAGGAGGTTTTTAATGACACCAGTGGGCCGAGTCTACTCACTTTTTTTAATTCTTGTCTTAGTTTAGGTTCTGTCTTATGTCTTTAAACATGCTGTGGTCAGGCCCCTACTTAAGAAGCCTAATCTTGACCCTACAGTGTTGTCCAATTTTAGACCAGTCTCCCATCTGCCTTTTCTGTCAAAGGTTTTGGAAAAAGTTGTTTTTATACAGTTACAAGCCTTTTTGCAACTGAACTCTGTGTTTGAAAAATTTCAATCTGGTTTTAGATCACGTCACAGCACTGAGTCAGCACTGCTTAGAGTGCACAATGATATTGTCTGTAGATGCCGGAAATCTTACTGTTTTAGTGCTATTGGACCTCACAGCGGCGTTTGATACGGTAGACCATGCAGTCCTCCTCTCTCGCCTTGATCAGTACGTAGGCATCCGAGGCTCGGCACTTCAATGGTTTAGCTCCTATTTGGGTAAAAAGGAGCTTTTCTGTTATGATTGGTGACTGTTCCTCGTCAACCACTCCTCTCTCTTGTGGGGTACCCCAGGGTTCAATTCTTGGCCCAATCCTGTTTTCTTTATATATATTGCAGTTAGGGGCTATAATAGGAAAGCATTAGACTCCCTGCTTAGTTGTATCAATGATATTAAGTTGTGGCTATTACAAAACTTTCTAAACTTGAACGAAGATAAAACGGAGTGTATCATCTTCAGTACTTCAGGCACGACAAACGGTCCATCCTTGAGTTTGGGAGCACTGGCTTCATATTTTAAGCCAGCTGTCAGAAATGTCGGGGTTACTTTTGAATGCAACATGAAATTTGACAAACAAATCAGCAATGTTGTTAGAATGAGCTTTTTCCAGCTCCGTCTACTAGCTAAAGTTAAGCCATTCCTTAACAGGCAGGATCTAGAAAAAGTGATCCATGCTTTTATTAGGTCAAGGTTGGATTACTGTGATGCTCTCTATGTTTGTTTGAATCAAACCTCCATCTCACGTCTTCAACTTGAGCAAAATGCTGCTGCTCGCTTTTTAACAAATACATCTAGACGTGCACACATCACTCCCGTTCTTTACACCCTACATTGGCTCCCTGTGCGTTTTAGAATAGATTTTAAGATTTTATTTTTTGTTTTTAAGGACCTTAATGGCCTAGCCGCGGAATACCTATCCGAGATATTAACCCTGCGTGAGCACAGCCGGTCTTTGCGGTCTTCTAACCAACTGGTTTTAGAAGTCCCGAGGTCTAGGTACAAACGATGGGGTGATCTGCCCCGAGACTCTGGAACAAGTTAGTCCCTGATATTCGCACAACTACAGATGTTGCTCTTTTTAGGTCTAAACTCAAAACCTACCTGTTTAGAATGGCTTTTAATACGCAGTAGTGGTGTGACAATTTCCTCTTCCTGTTTCTGTGTAACCTTTTATGATTTTACTGTTTTCTTTTTTTTTTTAAACTGTAATTATGAGACACTCAAAGCAGGATCTGGCAGATTTGCCGACTTTGAGAGTCAGAAATCCCCCCCAGAAGAAGCAGAGTTTTCATATTCAGGCTGAGAAACAGGTCGCTGTAGACAATATTAAATATAGCCCAATCATTGTTTTTGCTAAACTCCATGATGGCTAAGGAACTTTATGCTGACTTTTGTAGGGCTTTATGTAGGAAAAGTCAAAACGAGTGACAAAATAGCACCAAAACGTTGCAAAAACATGTTTTAAAAAAAGTGATAAAAATGTCAAAAGCATAAACTCTACACGTCTGGCCCTACATGTGATTCTCATTTCCAGTCTCTTAGTTAAGTTGAGTTTGCCACCCCTGCCACAGGGTGCTGGGCGTTTTGGTAACACTTCATGGCATAAAGTGTGCACGTAGACTACAGCACTGGTTGGTTCGCTACGTCACGTGTGTGTGTGTGTGTGTGTGTGTGTGTGTGTGTGTGTGTGTGTGTGTGTGTGTGTGTGTGTGTGTGCTAATCAGAGGTTAGAAAGGGAATCACAGGTGAGAAGGGGAAGGAGGAATTAGGATCTGGGAAGCCACACAGCTTTTCAACCTCAGCTGTTATTAAATGCATGTATAAAATACCTATAAAAAGAGTGACTTTGAAAGATTAAAAACGAGCAGACGAGATCTAAAACATCTCACACACACGTCTGAATTGGCTACAACAATATGGTTATTACACAGATCCGGTGTGACACAAACACAAACGCTACACTGCTTTGTTACCTCTGGATTATTTCTTCCACTGCTGGAATACAAACTCCCCGACAACCAAGTGACTTCAAACACAGAGTTTTATTGTGTTTAAATGTAGAAAACGGTGAAAAAAGTGAGTCTCAGTGTTCACACAATCACGTGCCAAGATTGAAATTCAACTCAAAATCAAAATGTGATCCTGGAAGAGGGAGTAAAAACATTTAATTTGCATTTTCACATATTATTACACGGCTTGTATTTTGAAAATGCCAGATTTAAACAATATAGTCGAAATCAATCTTAAATGCTATTAATGTGCAAACAAAACATTCAAACATTTGTGTTGCAGTGAATCAAAGACAGAAAATATCTGATGATACAATTACAAAATCCAAAAATTTCTAAGGCAGAAATCAAACACAAAATCAAACCGCAGCCACGTTACGCTGGGTTTCCACCGGCACGTCTCCGCCGGCACGTCTCCGCCGTATCTGTGACGTGAAGCGCAGTTGTGTCACCACAACATGATGCTAACGGTGTTCATGTTTTGCAGACAATGACATGTTGGTGTTGATGTTTTCTATCAGTTTCTATCTGGCCTAACACAGCTGTTGGAAGTGTTCTGCTCCTGGCACACACTTTGCCATTTAGTTGGTAATAACGTTATATTACTAGCAACAAGCTAGTTGTTGTGTGGTCAGCCCTATGGTCCCACAGCTCTATGTTCCCATAGCTCTATGTTCCCACAGCACTATGTTCCCACAGCCCTATGGTCCCACAGCTCTATGTTCCCATAGCTCTATGTTCCCACAGCCCTGTTCCCACAGCTCTATGTTCCCATAGCACTATGGTCCCACAGCTCTATGTTCCCATAGCTCTATGTTCCCACAGCCCTATGTTCCCACAGCCCTATGTTCCCATAGCCCTATGTTCCCACAGCCCTATGTTCCCATAGCTCTATGTTCCCACAGCCCTATGTTCCCATAGCCCTATATTCCCACAGCCCTATGTTCCCATAGCTCTATGTTCCCACAGCCCTATGTTCCCATAGCCCTATGTTCCCACAGCTCTATGTTCCCACAGCCCTATGTCCCCACAGCACTATGTTCCCATAGCTCTATGTTCCCACAGCCCTATGTTCCCACATTTCTAGGACATTTTCAAAATTAGGTCTTGTGTTCCTACATTTCCCTTCAATTTAAGCCCTATCCTCATACTAGATTTTTTGGAAGCCCTTTATAGTAACTGAATGAATGAATGAGTATGGGTTAGGGTTAACCCTAACCCATAGGGCTGCGGGAACATAGGCACGCTCCCGTTGTCATTGCTGCAATGCTAACGTTACCACAATGCTACTACTACTAAAACAAATATATAAAAACTCACCATGAGTACCCACTTTTTGCCAAGCTAGCTGTTAGCATCCCTGTAGTCATATAGAGACGTATCATACAGGAAGCTATATCTTATATATCTTTTAATGTACACGTATAGCATGTGTGTTTACACGGCAGAATCTATTGGAGGCACGTTGGCGAGTCTGCTCTCTCATTGGCTACCGCTCTGCGAAAGTTGACCCTGAGTTGACTTTGGGAGAGCGGTGAACATCCGGCACTTTCGCCGCCGTCAGCGGATTTCGGTCATACCGCCGTCCTCAGAGGGAACCAATTGAAATGCTCCGCTCTGCCGTTACTTCAGCTGCCTGTGGAAACCCAGCGTTAAGAGATTTAAGGTCACTCCATTTTACTGGACGATTGTCTGTGACAAATAATAAAGTTTCTTCTTCTGAAATCAGACCTTAAAGTGAAATGTCTTGCTCAGTTTAAACACACAGTCAAACTGTAACTTCAGAAAGCTTTTAGGAACTTATCAAATTACATAATATGTGTAAATTGTAGCTGTTTATATTCTTCAGCTACTTGATAGGTTATCTGATATTTTCATCAAAATATAAAACTGCAGTTCACTGATTGTTTTGATATTTAAACCTCGATATGTTTCTGTCTTTTATTAAATAGTATAACTTTATTGTCATGATTTTACTGTATATTTTTAATAATAAAGTGCAGTTTGAAAGTTAGTGCTGAAGTCAGAAATCAGATCCTTTTCGAGCTGCCAAACTTAAATCTGAATCATAGTTTACAGGATCTGTTTCATCAACAATAATCAGTCTGCTTTATGTCTTCATATATTTTAGTAAAGCTCTTCTCGTGACGCATTCATACATGTAGCTATGAAAAGTAAAGGTTTGTTCTTTAAACTCGTCATTTTTGTTCAGACTTCGACATCTTCGGATCAACTGAAGATGTCACATTTTATGCTGCCGACTATGTTTTAAACAATATATCATATTTATAATAATGCTGCCATTTGTTTTTGAGAATCAAACTCTTAATTTGGCAGGTCAGAGCTGAAGACAGGAACTGGTTCATGCTCCTGACTTTGAACTCTCATAGGCGTATTGGTTTTACTTTGGCAGCCACTTCCTGTGGTTCTCGCGGGTTTTTAATTCATTATATGAATACGTACAAATATAATGCACTGAAACATTACAACTGATCCACTTTAGAGTCAGTTCCTCCAGAGCTGAATCATGGGTAATATTCTGTCACGGAGTAAAACTTAAATATCGTTTAACGTCAAAAAGATTAAAAGGCACATTCAGTGATGCAGAGCGGTCAGTCAGATGCTACGTTAGTGTTAAATCACCGTCTGACATTTTAGTAAGTCACGTTTTCAGTCTTCTTCAGATTCTGCTAACGTCAGGCTAACGTCAAGCTAACATCCAGCTAACGTTTTGAGCTTAAAACGTAGTTAGATTTTTCTTAGATTTTAGGAAACTTTACAGCCAACTTTTCTCTTTTAACATTTCAAGTAAAAATACAAACAATAATGCATGAATGACTGTCTGTTGTGACCCCAGGCAGTGGACAAGTATTTAAACCTTCCTCTGAACAGCAAACCTGAAAGTCAGCCAAAGTGATTGAAGTGGTTTTCCAGCATTGATGATATGATGACATCTGATCAGACTGAAAACACAGACAGGGGTTTATGGGATTTGCTGGTGAGAAGATTGGTCGAACGTTCTGTCCCAACGCCACGCGAGGAGACTTTTTGGCATCTCGAGGTGACTTAAAAGGTTCAGTCAGGTCTGTTAGTGAACCTGCGT
Organism: Perca flavescens; assembly: GCF_004354835.1. Lineage (NCBI taxonomy): Eukaryota > Metazoa > Chordata > Actinopteri > Perciformes > Percidae > Perca > Perca flavescens. The sequence goes on from NC_041332.1 coordinate 1,609,220, forward strand.
CATAGTGAGTACGTCTACATGCACACTAATTAGATACAGGTCATGTAAACAGTACATCCTTTTGGATATTCTGTATAAGGCCTTTTTCTAAATTTAGCATTTTATATTAACCCTGCTGTTGTCCTCGGGTCACATTTGACCCATTTTCAAAAAGTTTCTATTTTTAGAATTTTTTATTATTATAAAAGAACGTTGAAAAAAAGTGACAAATGTCAGGAAAAGCTTCAAAAACGCGGGGGGAAAAACATACAAAAACATCAAAAGGTGCAGAAAAGAACGTTGGGAAAAAGTGACACAAGAGTGGCTCGGTGGAAAAGCAACCAAATTGTCAAAAAAGACGTCCAAAACGTTGAAAAATAGTTAAAATTTGAACCCAGAAAAACTAAAAGTTGCCCGGTCGACGGGAGGACAACAGGAGGGCTAAGACGTGTGATATGTCGGACGTTTTCGGGTTTATGAGCCATTCTGTGGACGTGTATACAACACATTCAGAACCTGCGTCTCAATCAGGGTTTTACTGCAGCTTGTGACAGTTTACGGCCTCTCGCCTGTTTACGGCTTACGGTCGGCTCGGAGCGTTGCTATGGTTACTGGACACAAACCAACCGGCCGACAGTTTGCAGGGCTGCAGACCTGAAAAGAAGGAGAAACAGCTACTGTTAAACATCATCAGAGACTGGGATATCAACGAGCTTTTCTAGAAACTGGTTGAAGGAACTAGTAACTAAAGTAACTAGTAACTAAAGTAACTAGTAACTAAAGCTGGAACAGATGAATGTAGCGGAGTAACTAAAGTAACTAGTAACTAAAGCTGGAACAGATGAATGTAGCGGAGTAACTAAAGCTGGAACAGATGAATGTAGTGGAGTAACTAAAGTAACTAGTAACTAAAGCTGGAACAGATGAATGTAGTGGAGTAACTAAAGTAACTAGTAACTAAAGCTGGAACAGATGAATGTAGCGGAGTAACTAAAGTAACTAGTAACTAAAGCTGGAACAGATGAATGTAGTGGAGTAACTAAAGTAACTAGTAACTAAAGTAACTAGTAACTAAAGCTGGAACAGATGAATGTAGCAGAGTAACTAAAGTAACTAGTAACTAAAGCTGGAACAGATGAATGTAGCAGAGTAACTAAAGTAACTAGTAACTAAAGCTGGAACAGATGAATGTAGCGGAGTAACTAAAGTAACTAGTAACTAAAGCTGTAACAGATGAGTGTAGCGGAGTAACTAAAGTAACTAAAGCTGGAACAGATGAATGTAGTGGAGTAACTAAAGTAACTAGTAACTAAAGCTGGAACAGATGAATGTAGCGGAGTAACTAAAGTAACTAGTAACTAAAGCTGTAACAGATGAGTGTAGCGGAGTAACTAAAGTAACTAAAGCTGGAACAGATGAATGTAGTGGAGTAACTAAAGTAACTAGTAACTAAAGCTGGAACAGATGAATGTAGCGGAGTAACTAAAGTAACTAGTAACTAAAGCTGGAACAGATGAATGTAGCGGAGTAACTAAAGTAACTAGTAACTAAAGTAACTAGTAACTAAAGCTGGAACAGATGAATGTAGAGGAGTAACTAAAGTAACTAGTAACTAAAGCTGTAACAGATGAATGTAGTGGAGTAAAAAGTCCAACATTTCTCTCTGAGATGTAGAAAGTGGCATGAAGAGAAAAGACTCCTGAGCTGTTAAATGAAATCTAAGTGGACAGTTACCCTTTAAATGCAGCCTTGTTGCTCTGCCCCCCCTCTCAGAGGAGTTTGGGCCTGGCTGGATTGGCCCTGACCGAGGAAAAGGCCCCGATGTGCGTGATGAGGTTGGGTTCCACGCTGTGCGCCCTCTCGCCGGCGATCGTCCTCGCCATGCGGTACAGAACCATGTCCTTGGCGTTGCCCTTGGCGCAGAACGAGCCGTCCAGGTACTCGGCCACCCGCAGCGAGGCGTTGCCGGGGAACAGCATGGCCGGCGTGCAGCACTCCGTCGCCGGGGAGACGGCGTAGAGCTGCGGGGAGAGCCGGCGCGCCTCCAGGAGGTAGTGGCGCCCCAGCAGCTCGGCGGCCGCCATGACGTAGAGCGTGAAGAAGAGGAGGCGGCCGGCCGACGGCGAGAAGGAGCAGGAGCAGTGGTTCCAGAGCGCCGCGGCGAGCAGGAGGGCCGTGGCCCCGACCAGCCCCAGGCCCACCCACTCCAGGATGCGGTACGGCTCGGGGTTCCAGTAGCGCTGCAGCCGCTCCGGGTGATACAGCTTGACGTAGAGCGTGTGGCGGGCGAAGCGGCGAGACAGCAGCTCCTTCACCACGGAGAAGAAGTCCGGCTTCGGCAGCGCGTCGTCCTCCAGGACGATCACGTGTCGGGGCTGAACCAGCTCCCAGCCCTTTCGGAGACAGAAGACGTAATCCCTCTTCTCCCTCTCGAAGGTGTTGGCTCGCTCGCGGCGGTCCCTCTGCTGCTCCGCCGGGGATCGCCGGATCACCCTGCACCATGGAAAGTACAAACAGACGTTTTAAAAAGGAAAGGAAGCCTTAATTTAGGCTGCGAAACATTTCAGTTAGAGCTAAGGGTGCAAGATATATCGACTCAATATCATTATCGCAATATTTCTTAAAGACAAAATTAGGGCTGTCCTCGACTAAAGAACTCCTTAGTCTTAGACTAACACTTCTAGGATTTAGTCGACTAACCGATTAGTTGATTTAATCGACAGAGCTGTGCTCTTTGAGAGGTGGTTAAGACTAGAAAAGCACAATATAAATGTAGTTAATTAACCATCTGTAAAACTGAGTTTCTCCACAATTAATCCTGCAAAAGCACCACTTTAAATCTTGTGTTTACCATAAATGTGCTCAGAAGTTTCTTGGAAATGAGTAATTCAGCATGAATAAGCATAAAAAATGACTAATGGACTAAAGAAATCTTAGTCGACTAAGACCAAAACGACCGATTAGTCGACTAATCGACTAAGAGGTGGCAGCTCTGGTATAAATATGTGTCAAAGCGTTCTAAAATACAGTACTGTGGTGCTGCAGAGACGCACCATAATCATTTTTCTTTTTTTATATTTTTCAATGAAAATGAGAATAATGATGCAAAAACGATCATTCCCTCCAAAAATAATCGCAATTTGATATTTTCCTCATATGGTGCAGCCCTTCCCTGGAGCCACAGGTTCAGACCATCTGGAGAACAATAGACCACGAGGACCAGACCTGAAGTGGGCCTCCAGCAGCTTGGCGTCCTGGTTCTCCAGGTGCCCGCTTTCCACGTCGCAGACCAAGACCTCGGCGCACGGCCGCGCCCCGCAGCCCCCCAGCAGGACGCTCAGCTGCCGCGTCACCTGGAGCAGGTAGTGGAAGTCCCGCCCCTCACTCCGCCTGGCCGTCACCACGGTAACCAGCAGCTCGGGGCCACCGTATCCGGAAGCCGTGGAGGGAGGAGGAGCTGCGGAGGCGCCCTGCCAGAAGAGCAGCGCGCCGCGGCCGCGCTCCAGGCTCTCCTGCAGCGCCTGGTCACTCATGGAGTCGAGGTAGACGGAGCGGAGGAAGAAGGAGGAGTAGAGCATGCGGTGGCAGCTCAGGGGCAGCACCACGCAGAACGTCACCACGCACAGGGTCACCGCCCGGGTCACCGCGCTGGACCATCGCAGGTACTGGCTGAGGAACGCTCGGCATCGAGGCATCGGTGACGCAGCCGACAGCAACCTGCACCGGGATGTTCCCAGCATGCAGTTGGTGAACGGAGCGCTGAGGGTTTCAGTTCCGTCGTCTGGAGAAGGAGACGAGAGGAAAATAAAAAGAAATCTCTCAGTTATTGTACAAAAACATGGAAACCACAGCGCCGGGATGCACATCAATATCAATATCATATCCCGTCGATAAAAGCACGGCCCCGTCTTTCCTACCGATTCGTACGATCCCCCCCACCAATTAGGCGTCAGGGCACGGCGAGCTGTCGGTCGTATCAGTACCCGTTAGAGTTGAGTATTGCCAATAAAAAGTGACACACACACACACACACACACACACACACACACACACACACACAGTCTCACAGGGCAGCACTGTGGCCTCACAGCAAGAGGGTTCTGTGTTCGAATCCAGGTGGATTTTCTGTGTGGAGTTTGCATGTTCTCCCCATGTTTGCGTGGGTTTCCTCCGGGTGCTCCGGTTCTCCAGTCAGTGCCCTTGATCAAGGCACTGGCTCAGAGTTGGTCCCCGGGCGCTGTCATTGGCTGCACACTGCTCCCTTGAGGGAGGGGTTAAATGCAGAGAATGAATTTCGCTACATGTATGTAAATGTAAATAAAGTACCTTTACACACACTTGTAATAAGAGTCTGGGTTAGAACATGTGACAGACGCTGCAAACTTTAGAAAGAAAAACTAATTTTGAGTTAAGAAAGTATATTTTTAATCTCATGTATTTTTGTGATAGCATTGCCTGCTTTGTAGTTAAACTCAACTAACTTAAATATTGTTTATTGTGTGTCCACGTCACTTTTTCCCAACGTTTTGTCGCTGTTATTAACCTTTTCATTGTTTAGTTTTTTTGCATTTCTTTCTTTTGTTCGTTTTAAGGAGATATCTTTGCATTTTAAACTGTAAGTTAAGATAGTTCATGGCGATAATAGTCAGGGTTAGAAAATGTTACAACCTTTGCAACCAAATTTGGGTTGTATTGATGTGTTTTCTGTAATATGCAGTATTGGAAAAGAAAAAACGGACGGAGGGGTGTACTCTCAACACATACAAACATGTTACAAAGTCATTTTAGTGTAGAATAAAAAGTTTCAATAGCAAGTTTCTGTCCTAATCCTAATTCCATGATGTTACATTTCCCCCTAGGGTCAGGTAGGCTACTGGTGCAACCGACCCGGACTGAGTTGGAACCATGGGAGACCCTTTTTTAGGGGGGCTCAAACTAAATCAATTTGAGTGTTTCAAGTGAGAGTTTGGGAACATGTCAGTTAGTGACAGAGGACAAACAGTTAGCCTGCAGGTCCAGAGGACTTGAAACAGGTGTAATATCCTGTGTGTGTGTCTGAGAGTAAACCATGCATCTTCTGTTTGGGTTGCAAAGACAACATGGTCACACACAGCCTAGAACAGACACACACAGCATAGAACAGACACACACACAGCCTAGAACAGACACACACAGCCTAGAACAGACACACACACAGCCTAGAACAGACACACACACACACAGCCTAGAACAGACACACACACACACACACACACACAGCCTAGAACAGACACACACACAGCCTAGAACAGACACACACACACACACACACAGCCTAGAACAGACACAGACACACACACACACAGCCTAGAACAGACACACACACACACAGCCTAGAACAGACACACACACACACACACACACACACACACACACAGCCTAGAACAGACACACACAGCCTAGAACAGACACACACACAGCCTAGAACAGACACACACACAGCCTAGAACAGACACATGGAACTAGTTAGTAACACATTTTGGAAGGTATTGGCTTAAAATAAAAAGCTCCAACACACAAACACAAACACACACACACACACACACTCAGAAATGTTACAACCGTCCCATGTCTGCCTCTCTCTAGGCGTCAGGAGTGAGCTCGCGGGTCACAATGATGAAGACAGTGACAGGAGTTGCAGTCAAAGAGCTGCAGCGGTCATGTGTTCCTACAGAGAGTAACAGCTGCAGCCTACACGTTAATGATCAAAAATGACTTTAAAACGGCGCGTGGCCTATATAGCTGCCGTAAATGGGACACCAATCTCCCGGGAGATGTTTACAACATCTGGCTCCGCCCCTGCACTAACGCAACACATCTTCCTGTAACACACACACACACACACACACACACACACACACACACACACACACACACACACACACACACACACACACACACACACACACTGTAGCCTTGTGTAAAGCGTGTTTTATGTGTTTGGTGTTCCTCTAACCCGGATCAGATCAGATCAAACACCTGGACAGGGTCGGCTGTTCGCCTCGAACGTGCCCGTTTTTCTCACGTCGCTTCCGGGTACAAAGACCCCGCTGTTGAACCCGAATCTAAGACCGCTGTCACACCGAATCAACTCGACCCAACCAGCGAGCTAACCGACAGGCTAACCAAGAGGCTGGCGGGCTATTCAGAGAAATAATAAGCAGAGAACCGACTCACCTGGAGCTGTGGAGCCGCTGCTGCTGTTTGATGCCCGCTGCCATGTCACCGTGTACGGTAATAGAGCCGCAGCTCCCACACCGTAATGCTGCGACTACAGGCGCAGCGACATCTGCCGC
>NC_041332.1:1620533-1660533 GCF_004354835.1 Perca flavescens
GACACACACACACACACACACACACACACACACACACAGCGAGCAGGTGCAGGTGCAGGGGGCGGAGCTCCATGAATAATGCAGCCTGTCAATCATCAGAGGTGAAGCGTGAGCGAAGGCAGCAACACCCTGCTCTGCTCTGGACAAAATAATGGAAACACACGCGACAACACACGTCCTTCCTGTCTGACGTAACGCACGTGATGAGGAATGTGGCTCGTTGTGTAAGAACTGTTCACACCAACGCACGGAGATTAATATCTCACTTCTACGTCAAGATGATGATGATGAAACTCTGCAATAATCATGTCAATGTCATGACCTGGCTCAGAGGTATGACAAAAGGTGGAGAACACACACGTTCGCTCAATTAAATGAAAGGATTGCAAACAAAGTGCAAAGCAGAACACCTGTGTGTATGTTTGGTGTCTTTGTTTAAGGCCTGCTTTGGGGTTTTGATTCTTTTGTCCAAGCATTCACCTTTAATAGGTAAGCAATCAGCAAGAACTGCAATACTGGACCAGTTTCAGAGATGGTTGTTCCCACCAGAAACCTGGGGAGATAGGGTCCAGATTGAATAACCAAAGTTATTTGAGGGTAGTCGTGCTCTGGAAATAAACTACTTTGGTCTCTGTTACTCAGCTGACTGGGTGTCTCCTCTGGTGTTCCTGCAGATTTTCGGCGGGCTGGTGTGGATCCTGGTGGCGTGCACGCTGGTGGTGCCGGCGAACCCCCAGGCCTGGGTCATGTTCGTGTCCCTCTTCTGCTTCATCATGACCTTCAGCTGGATGGTGGTGTTCGCCTGCGACGGCCATCACAACAGCAGCAGCTGGGCGGCAGCAGTAAGGCTCTCGCTCCTTCGCTTCCTCCACTCATTTCCTCTCCGTTATGCTGCTTCACATATACTATGTATAGGTTGGACATTTTATTTTAGACTTGTATATTGTTGGGGTTTACCTCCTCTGTGTCCCACCTTTTGGGACAAGTTGTCTGTCCAAATAAAAGACCTACAGTAAATCCCCCGCGCATTCGTTACATTTGGTATTACATGGATCCTAAGAGCCAAATAAGACGATAAGATCAAAGTAAATACATTCAGAATCACAATACACACATCTGTGGGATCACAAGGCATGCAGAGACTAAGTTTCCCTATCAACAGACAAATAGTCAGAGCCGGTCCACGTATCTCTAGACTGTCAGACCTTGTCAGACCCCTCATCTCTTATACTTTCTTTTTTGGGCCCCCTCTTCTTCTCCAGCACCGAAACTGCTATCTTAATACCTGCCAGAGTGGTGGCCACTGTATTATGTCTCGTCCTCATTTGCTCTCACGCGAAGTGCTACATTCTGCTCCTGTTTCACTTGTTATTATTACTCAATGTACTCTGCTCGAGGCCACTGACCCTCAATATCTTATAGTTATGGCTTAAGCTAAATAAGCATACACCAAAACACACTTGGTCTGTTATGGAAACCTTTTACATTCTTATTATATTCATCTGCAAATAGTAAGAACATTATTCTACAATATACATGTTCCTTGCATTCCTCTAAGTATATATTTTCAGTAGGTGTTTTGGAGTTTGTATCTATTTTTTTTGTTTGTTTGTTTGTGTGTGTGTGTGTTTGTTTGTTTGTATGTGTGAGTGTGTTTGTTTGTGTGTGTGTGTTTGTTTGTTTGTTTGTATGTGTGTGTGTGTGTCCTTGGTAACTTGCTGCTGTAACACAAACAAACGTGTAACTGCAGCTCGACACCATGACTCGGCGGTTTTGTGTTACAGTGCGTCAGCGTTTGTTTTGACAGGTTCACTGAGAGTTTCTCACGCTCGTCTTGTCTTTCCTCTTCCGTCAGGACTTTGCGTATCACGGCATCGCCGCCTTCTTCTACCTCAGCGCCGCTGTGACTTTGGCCAAAGTGACCCTGGACTACAACGACGGGACCCTCTCCAAAAACTACAAGCTGGACATCTCTGCAGTGGTCAGTGTTACTGCTCTCTGTCACACAAGTGTGGGCTACTTTGATTTCTAAAGCTTGGAAAAAGACATAATTCACACATATAATATAAGATCCATGTTTCCCCCCAGAAAAGTTGTTATTTCAATGAGGGCCCGGCTGAGGCCAGTCACACACTGATGACAGCATTCATGTAAAGCCCAATAGTTTCAACAGATTCATGGACAGAATCAAAAAATAGAAAATTTAAACAGCTGTAAAACAGATTATATAGGGCGCTACATTGAGTCAGTGCTGAAAGCTAAGTGGAGATGATAAAATTTCCAGTTCAAAGTTTCCAACCGAGCCGCCCAGCTGTAACTGGAGTTAAAAACACGTCTATGAAATAGATTAGAAAATAGGACTCCAGGCTTGCAGCACACTGGGAAACCCTGACATCAGTTTATTGTTAGTCCTGTTAATCTAACTTTAAAAAATAGGGCCCAACCCGGGAGAGACTGCACTAGTAATGGTTCATAGTTTTTATTGGTCCATATATGGTTCATATTACATAGCCATATTTATTCTGCTCTTATAAGGTAACTGCTAATACACTACACATATTTATGTTCAACTTATATTACTCCAAACCACCTTCTGTTAACCAACTGTACACTACTGTCTACACTGCACTATAGTTCTTGTCCTGGCTATACTTTGTATATCACATTGCAGTTTTCTGCTCTTTTTGCACTTCTGGTTAGACGCAAACTGCATTTCGTTGTCTTTGTACTTGTACTCTGCACAATAACAATAAAGTTTAATTTAATCCAATCTAAACCTCATTGGCTCTTACCAGTGTATCTCTGTGTGTACTCCATCCACAGCAATCCCACCAGAGGATCAACCAATCAGATCTTCCCCTGTTTCTCTCTGTCTCTGCAGGTCTTCTCGTACGTGGCGACGCTCCTCTACTTCATCCACACCATCCTGTCGGCCATCCGCTGGAAGTCCTTCTAGCAGCGCGCTGACGCTGACCGAGACCCACTGCTGAGGTTTTTCATTCAGGAATCTGTGAGGCAACATCTGGATCGCCGTCGCATCGCTCAGCGTCCGGCTGGCTGAAGCACCAGGGGTTTCGGGGATTTAAAGTGACGATGGTTGTGTCAAATGAAGGAGTTCAGTCAACAGCCAGAGTCACAAAAAACACAAACAATTTGAATCTTTGTCACACTGGTTTTACTGCAGGGCTATTTCTGAGGGTTTCTATTATTCTGTCCACCCTCACGTGTTGTCATGTGCTCCTCCTCGGAGCTTCTTTACCGCTTTCCCTTTAGTTACATGGTTTAGTTTGGTCTTTTTCTTTTGCTCTCAGGTGATTTTATATTTTTATAAGTTGTCCTAACAGAAGAATCACATTAAAAGTGGATCAGTCCAGATGTTTTTGCAGGTTTAAGCCTTCATAACTCAGTTTACACTTTTGTTATTGTAAAACATTTTGAGACTGCTAAAGTCAATGAAAAATGAATAAATGTGTTTGTTTTGAAAAATGTGAAACAAAAAGTGTTTTGGCCACTTTATTCAACGGACCAAAAATTAAGATTCAGGATTGTTTTGTAGAAAAATCTTCAAAATTCATAGAATTAAAACTGCAATGCTTAGTAGTGCCACTCTGTTACTATGGTGACAGCTTTAGTTACTAGTTACTTTACACATTAAGATTCCTGCACACTAAACTCATGTAGTTTATAAATCTGATGTTTGATTCTAAAGTAAACTAGCCGACAATATAACGGCTACAAGTCCAGCTGAGATGATGAGACCATTAAACACACAACTGGTTGTGTGTGTGTGTGTGTGTGTGTGTGTGTGTGTGTGTGTGTGTGTGTGTGTGTGTGTGTGTGTGTGTGTGTGTGTGTGTGTGTGTGTGTGTGTGTGTGTGTGTGAGCTGTTTGGATCCTTTACACTTTCTACAATGTTTTAATACTTTGACTACATTTTCCTGATGATACTTACACACTTTGACTGGACTGTAACTTGTAACAGAGTAATTTTACAGTGTGGTATTAGTACTTTTACTGCAGTAATCTGAATACTTCTTCCAGTGCTGGTTGAGTTTAGGCAACAACAAGTAATGGTTGATCAAACTCCAATTGGAGAACAACAACAAGAACATGAAACCAGGTTTAATGCTGTGTGACCGGCAGTTAATGCAGGGCACGCTGCCACACATGCACGCACACATGCACACACACACACACTCACACACACCCAGCAGGGCGGCTCAGTGTACTGTAGCTGATATATAATTGATGAGAAGGCAGCAGGTGATAATAGTGAAGCGTCTCCATGAAACTAAAGAAGCTCACACCTATGAGCGGGTGTCACAAACAGCTGACACACTTTATGTCTTTAAAAACTGTTTCCCCTTGCTATTGCACAGTTCTGCAAATAACGATTGTTTTTACATTATATTCATGGTGGATTAATGTGTGGATTATTTTCTGGATGAATGGATTAGATGTGTGGTGTCTATAAAATGTCAGAAAATGGTAAAAAAAAAATGTGGATCAGTGTTTCCCAAAAAGACCAAGATGATGTCCTCAAATGTCTCGTTTTGTCCACAACTCAAAGATCTTCAGTTTCCTGTCCCAGAGAAAGAAACTAGAAAATATTCACATTTAAAAAGCTGACATGACACAAGTTTTTACATAAAAAATAACTCAAACTGATAATTGGTTGTGGTGGTGGCGGCGCAGTCGATATGACACATGCCTTTGGTGTGGGAGATCTGGGTTCAATTCCCACTGTGATACATCAACCAGTGTGTTCCTGAGCAAGACACTTAACCTATAGTTGCTCCAGAGGTGTGCAATTCTAAGTTGCTTTGGATAAAAGTGTCAGCTAAATGACATGTTATTGGATTTAAAAATGGTTGGTGATTAATGCATTGCAGAGAGGAGAGTAGAGGAGGAATAACACAGGTTTAGGTGGAAAAAACAAATCAATCTGTTGGAGTTTAACCTAAAGAGCAAAATTCTCCCCAAATGTGAATACTAAAATTGGGTCACATATTCTACAGGATACCATCTTTGATACTGAAGAAGTTGCATGTCTTTAGCTACATTTTAGAAGGTCATTAACCCAGATTTTCAATGAAACTTGGCCTACTGAGCTGGGTCCTGACTTAAATGGCAGAAGTCTTGTCATGGCAAATACTGTGCTGTGCCCATCCATCCATCCTGGTATTACCAGTTGGGGAAGGACATTTAGGATAAATTTGTCCCTTTATGATTTTTAGCCTTCCCTGAGACAACAGAACATTTGTAATGCTTTTTACAGTTTTTCTCAAATGATAAAACACAAAAGCCAATCCTCTAAACCAAATGACCAGTTTTCTAAACACATTTACTAAATCTAGCCATCATTTTCCAATATCAATAAACACATTTCACATGAAGACACAATTCACAAAACCCAATCCTCCGTTCTCATAAATCTTAACACATTTTTCTTTGCTAAAACACAAGTTGCAAAAGAACTCTGCTCATATTCTCAAATGAAAGCTCATGTGATGCAAAATGCTTGCCACAGTCAGCAATATTTGAACACAATGAACACACATGGCGTCATTCATTACACACAACGACTCAAAATTGAAGACACCTGTTGCTAATGCTGTGACCACATGTATAAAAGCAAGTTCAGAGTGCACAGGTTGCTGAAGATTCCAAACAAACACAATGGATGGAGGAGGAGGAGGAGGAGGAGGAGGAGGAGGAGGAGGAGGAGGAGGAGGAGGAGGAGGAGGAGGAGGCGGAGGAGGCGGCGGCCAAGCCAAGCCAATGAGGGAGAGGAGGAGGTCCAGGAGGGAGAGCAAGACAACCTCGCACCATCATTACGGACGAGATGCGAGCAACAGTCATTGACCATGTCGCTGTCCATGGCATGACAATGGCTGAAGCAGGACTAAGAGTCCGTCCAAACCGGAGTAGGTTCACCGTGGCCACCAGTATCAGGGCGTTCAGACAACACAACAGGTATTGTACTCTATTGCTTTCTTTGTCACAATACAATTTCACAAGCCTGTGAAAGTAGTCTATTGGTTTCAAATCAATTGTTACTGTATTGTAAAACCTGTCAATTGTCAACACATGTTTCTTACTTTAGAGTTGAAAGAATGCTACATAGAGGTGGGAGGGTTACCATATTTACAGTGGCACAAGAAACCCTCATTGTGTATATGGTTTGTGAGAACAACCTCATCAGACCCCATGTTCACACCACAGTTAGTGGACATCCTGTGTTGCTCAGTGGCCTACGTTACTTCTGGACAATACAGGGAACAATGGACCAAAAAAATCAAAGGGAAAAAGGCATTTTGTTTTCTTCCGAAGTGTCCTTAAAATATTTATGGGGATTCAATTTCCTGAAAGATTTCATGACTTGATCTTTTTGGTACAACACTTTGTTTTTAGACCGTCAGAATACATCACAGATGAATTATTTAATTTGAGGAACCCTGTGCTTCAACATTGCACTTCCCAAAAGTTGCCTTATAGAGATTATGAAGTATAGGAGCCATGTATATTATGTTTTATGGTTTATAGTTTTTCACCTATGACGTCATGTAGGACTTCACGGGGGTTGGTCTGACCATAATCCGTGTATTTATACACCTGTGCACCTGCATGGCGGAGGCTAAAGAGGGGGTGAGTTTGGGTTTTTGCATTTTGTTTACCTCAAGTTTTACCGCAAAGTTCACCACAAAATCTAACTTGACCACGTTCACCTAGACGCAGTATTTGTCATGCAACTGGATTTTGTTTTTTCCTATTTTGAAACTGACAATAAATCTTTGAACGCATATCATGGAGTGGAACTGAATTATTCAAACGGCGCATCATACATGATTGTTCCCTGACTCAGCCTCTCAGCGGCTTATGGAGGTCGCAAAGAAGTCACTACATGAAGGAACAGCTGACGTTCAGGTGCTCTGATGAACGACAGCAGAACGGTCATCACTCATTAGCTGACTGGGACTTTCTTAAATGCTCCTCAGTAATCCGATTACAGCACACTGGTTTCTTAAACGTCATAAGAGGAGAAACCTGCTTTCTGTAATCGGGGATAAGAGAAGCTGGGGTTTATTATTTACTAAAGAAGTGTGGGCCTCATTCACCAACATTTCTTACGAAGAAATGTGTTCTTAAACCCTTCTTACGAACTTTTTACGAAGATTCTGGCATTCACTAATGTTTGCTTAACTTGGATTTGTTCTTAGCTAAGAACAAAATCTACGAACACTGAAACACTCTTACGCACATTTGAGTGACAATTTGCTTCAAATGATTGCTTACTGCATTTTATTTAATTCTACAGTTGTTTACAATGATACTATTGTAATGTATTTCTGATAATTTGTTAAATATATCATAGTTTACAAAAAACACTAACCCTGCAATTTACATCAGCAATTAAACTGATTAAATCTTGCGTTATTTGGTGATCGCTATTTATAGGGCCAAAATGCAGTGGTAGAATGTAACAAAGTACAAATTCGTCCTCTGTACTTAATTAAATTTTTCAAGTATCTGTAGTCTACTTAAGTAGACTCAATAGTGCATAACCTACTTTTGACTTTTACTTTGTTACATTTTGCAGCAATTATCTATACTTTCTACTCCATTACATTTCTACAATGTTCCGTTACATTTTCTGATCAGTTTCCCACCTCTGTCAAAACGTCTTCCTGACCGTCACACGTTTGTCTCACCAGTAAAGTTTGGTTGCCGTAGATACTGCATATATGGGGCACCGCTGATCCAAGCTGGCTCCAGTGCTGCAGAGCCCGGGCGCAGCACCGCTGACCCTCGGTAATACAGCCTCCGGTAAAAGTGAAAATGAAAACGTTTGTTTATTATATTCCCGTTTTTTAAATCTAAGTTGCTATATCTATTTCTCTCCATCGTTTACTCCTCTGCCAGGCTGCGTAAGACGCGTTCATATCTTATTTATTTGGCTGGACCTCTTCACATCTCCCCATGTCCGCTGCTTCACACACTTTATTTGCTTACTTGCATGGTTTAAGAAAATAAAATACATCCATGAATAAAACCAACCGCATTCCGATTCGAACACATTTCCGTTTCATGGTTAGGATAGTAACTTCCTTTTAAAAGCCAGGGTTTGTTTGTGGTAGTGGACACCTACTTTTACTAAAGTAAATATTTCTCTGGTTATTTGTACTTTTAAGTACTGAGATTCAGTACTTCCTCCACCGCGGCTCAGACAATCTCAGAAAACCTGTCTCCCAGGAGGTGCACAGGAAGTGTCATGTCCTTTATATGGGAATTTTTGGGGCGTTTTCTTATGCTAATTAGGAACAACTGGCATGCGCTTTCAGTTAGGAAGACGTGGGATTCATCAATCCTAAGAACACAGGTGGGAATAATTCTGCTGTTTAAGAACACGTCATGAATCCGGCGTAAACTTTTCTTAGGAACCTTCTTAAGAACATATTTAAGAGAAAACTTAAGATATTGGTGAATGAGGCCCTGTGTTATTTTGGCTCATTTGATCATGTTTCTGGCCACCAACGCATTATAACTTGGAAGTTATGACCTATTTCCTCTTGAAATACCTTAATGGGTACAGGGTCTGTCCAATGCAAGGTGTTGCCATTGGACACTAGGTACTGGACATTGTACATTAGGTATTTGAATTGGACACAAAGATTGCAATTGGACACTGAAGTTTAACAATGTATTTCATGTATTAAGCACTTTAAAAAGCGCTAATGCAGGGTATTGCCTTTGGAAACTGTACAAAAGGTATTACAAAAACAGATGAACAAATATGTATAAGCACTAATCTGTCTTTAATCCGTGTCAAATGACAATACAATGGCAACTGGATTGAATTCTCCAATGGACTGTGCTGTTTACGTTCCTCCTTATGCACTTTCAGAAATACTACTGATTTTGATTGGTTATCTTATGTAGCATAAAGAGACTACAGCTGCATGTTAAGCACTGCCAATAAATGAACCTTAAACCATAGTTTAAAATCACTGGATCACTTCCCAGTCAGTATGGACCGGAGGAACGATTCCAGCCACCAACCATCAGCATACATGTAAGGTCATGAGGAGACCACCAGGAGTCACTGCTGTTATTTCTATTACAGCGAATGTTCAGCAATTCACACTTTTTGTCCCTGTACAGGACACCATAGGTTTCCAGTTTGGTGCCTGTAGGTCGTTTTTCAAATTGTAGTATCCACTACTCCATAAAGGTAAACAGCTTAACTTAAATTATTGGAAGATATCCATTTAAAACCACCCGTTAAGTTAATTTGTTCATACGTTGAGTTTATTTAAGCATCAAGCTACAGTTTGTGGTGAAAAGCAATGCAAATTAGATTAATTAATTTACTGATGTCAATACTTGTGTACTGAAGCATCGGTATTTAAGTTGAGATAATATATTTAATAATTCATAAACTATGTATTATTTTCAAGTTTAGATTGTGTTGTACAGTTAATTCTAACGTGTATTTTGCACTAATCCATAAAGGATGCTGAAGCCAGCATTCACTGTGAGACAATACAAACCAGATAAAGGTCTGAGCCACAATCCTGAACCCAGTGTCCAGTTCTTGTGTCTCTCAGCTCTACCCTCTCTTCTTCTTTTGGGGCTCCAGTGTTCCTGCAGTTTGGACTCCATGTGAACACTTCCAGCGTTCACATGGTTGGGATGTGTGTTCTTCTTCTTCTGTTATATAGACGTTTTGCATAACAACTTCTTGCATGACTGCCACCAACAGTTGGTCGTAGCCTAGAGCAGGGATCTTCAACAGGCGGTCCGGGACCCCCAGAGTCACTGCAGGGGGGCCTCCAAATTATTGTTAATTTTTCAAAGTTTTTCCAAAATTGAAACGTCTTAACATGATTCCAACATATTATTAGCAAATATAAATCCCCACTGATGATAGGCTTACTGGCCAATAATGTAGTCACTAATTAAAACATGATTTATAAAATCATGCCAACAATTTTAAAGCTATTTGAATAGCTTAGTATTCTATGCAAAAAAATGTATTTATAAATGCTGTAGGCTGCCCTAAAAGTAATTGTAGGACCAGATTAATATGCAACTTCATTTTATACAATATATGTAGTAGGGGGTCCCTGATCCGTCTCTATTTCAGTTAAGGGGTCCTTGGCTTAAAAAACGTTGAAGACCCCTGGCCTAGATTATCAGGTGTGTGAAAACATGGAGGCCACAATAACAAAAGATCTGCTGCTGTTTTCTTATGTGGGCATAGAAACAGCACATGTACAGGTGTGTGTTTGTGTTATCTGCAGGACAACCAACGGGAAAGGACACGGATAAGGTGTTGTGTTTTTATACATAGGCCTATTTATGAATAATTTGAAACCTGTTTGTCATGTTTGTGTATGTTTCTTGGCAGAGGCGTTTGTCCACAATAAACAGTTTATTGTCATGGAAATATGTTCAGTGAACAAAAGTCGCCTCCATCAAACGTCAGTTTCACAGTGCTGACGTCATCAGAGTGCTGACTGACAGAGCTTTGGGAACGCTGCAGCTGCTTCTGATTGGCTGAACTCCAGCTCAGACCGGCCCTCTGCTCTGATGTCAGACTGACATGTCTAGGTTGGGATTTAAAGGTGTGAGGAAGTGATGAACACAGACAGCAGCAGCGTCTGTCAGAGTCTGCAGACGGAGAAGGAGGAGGACGACTCTCTGACCTCATCTGGACTTTAACAGGTGAGCAGCCTGACAGGTAACATTACACACCTCTGATGGAGAAACTCTGCTGTCGCTCCTTATATTTGGGGGATTCAGAATATACGTCAACACAGTGTTTACTGTTTGTAGATCTGAATATTCACTAATTAATTTACTAATTATTCTGTGAGTTGTGACTTTTTCTCCAAAGTGAGTCTTTATATGTTCAGTGAAGTCAAATTTAATCAACAGGAAACAAGTTAGATTTGAATCATTTTACTTCTGAGTAATGAGGGAGTGTCTTTCTGCTCCGACAGCCTGAAGACTTTTTACTCTCTGACTGAAACTTGATCAGCTGGTTACTCTCTGACAGTACTAAACTACCCCCCCACAGCTGGTTGTAGTCTTTACTAGGAGAATCCATGTTGGGGAGGCAGGCCTGTGTTGTACTCCTCAGAGAGGTGTTTTTGATTGGCAGGTATGCGTCAGTAACTTCATTGCATCAAAAGTGAATGTGTCTTTTAATCCTCAACTACAGACTGAATGAAAACATATCCAGAGGTTTCTGAAGAGACAAGTTCAAACCTGCAGTTTGTCTCTGGCAGTTACTGGAGCCAGGATATTTCACTAAATGTGGAAGTATGTCTGACTTGTTTGACTCCACATCAACATGTGACAGTGTTTGTGACGGAGATATGTGAAGCTTAAATAAAACAAAAATGTTTCTAATGTGAAAAGTCACTTTTATTTATATGCTGGGAAATCACAAATTTGCCTCAAAGATCTTTACAGTGTGTATGTTATTATGAATATTTAAATCATCAACTGACATGATTCAGATTGATTATTGTTGATGATCTAACTGTGAACTATAAATGAGTGTGTTTACATTAGTATTCTCATTGACAGACTTAAAAACCTTGGGTTCTCTCATGACTGCCTTGCATGGTCCAGTGCGTTAAATCTGAGGGCCTGCTGTCTGGACTCAAAATCCTTATCCCACTAACTGCCTTTAAAGTACGTCTGTCTGGGCTCCTGTCCGATCACTGTACGTGCTAACTGTTCTCTATCATTCATGCACTGTTTTGTACACCCTTATTCCATTATTCTCTGTCATGCCCCATTGCATAGTTGCATAGTTGAACATCTTCACCTGCACTGCTATCATATCATATCTGTTTACACTCTCTTGTGCTTTTTCCAATCTGCCCTGGAATGCCCAACTGTTATTCTTCCCACCATTGTTGTTGTACAATTTTTTCTACCTGACTAACTAGACCACAACTTGCACTAACTGTATATTGACACTTTACTACATTTCAACATTTATATAGACTGTCTGTCTATATATATTGTGTTATTACCTTATCACTTTCGCACATCCATCGACTCACTTATACCACACTTTGTGCCAGCTTTGTAATGCCTACTTAATCTGCACTTTTGTATTTTGTATTCTTGTATTGTATTGATTGTGAAACTGTATGGTGTCATGCACACTTATGCTTTTCTTTGCCAGGTCGCCGTTGCAAATGAGAACCTGTTCTCAACGGCCTACCTGGATGAGTGAGTTCCTCCACCCACAACTTGACAACTACCTTTGCAAAGGTGCACCACATTTTTCTCTTAAGCCAATCAGAGCAGACTAGGCTTTTGTGGAAGAAGGGCTTAGAGAGACAGGCACTAAGTAAGAGCGTCTCAGACAGAGGGTGAATAAAGATATATTCAGACAGACATGGTGAGGAAAATTAATTTCAACATTAAAGCATGTAAACGTCCATACTTACTTCCAGTCTTCCTGTGAGCCCAGTTATGAATAAAGAGTAGTTAATATTAACTTCACAGCTCTCATAAAAGGAGCATAAGTCAAAGTCCAACCTCAGGAGCCACTCCCTCTTTTATTCTCAACTGATGCCCAGACTGCCTTTAATGATGTCAGATAGCAAGTGATAAGACCCAGATTATTCAACACTCTGCCACGTCAGTTTGGACTAACCTGTATCTCTTTTGGGTTTCTACTAGAAAGACGATTTATGATACAAAGTCACTTTTTTATTTCAGCTCCTTGTAACATTTCCAGTGTGATGTTTGTTCTTCACTTCTACAGTGAGAGCAGTTGGGATGTCACGCAGAATGGAAAAGTTGTTTAGCCGGGCTGTGGATCCAGAAACTTTACCACTTGGTAAGATGATGGCTCACTTTCCTAAATATCTACCACTCATTTATGTTTTTGCACTCTGGTTTCAAAACGAGTCTGTCCCTACAACTTATGTTCAAAGAGAGGTTTACATGTAATCTTTTTTCATTTAAAGGAATGCGCCACTGTTTGTTAAAATAGGGTTATTCACCGTCTCCTCTATATTTATATTGGTGGGCAAACGCATTTTTGTCTCAGTGCATGCATTGTCTTAGTCCGGCGTCGCCGCTGCTAGCTTAGCTTAGCGTAATAAATGGAATCATTTGTTGCCGTTAGCATGTCGTGAGTAAAAGTGACCCAACAAAAACAAAACCTAATTACTTCTTGTGGCCTGCGTATTCACAACGAGTAAAAATAGCAATGCAGAATAAGACTAGACGATTTCCTAGACAGATATTGACTTGGGACTATATTGGGTGGAAGTAGGCTACAGCCAAAGCGCTGCTACTCGGGCACAGAGATATCGGCAGCTCGCAGAGCTCCACGACCTGCACAAAGTCACCCTTTCTGGGTTACTGGACTACCAAATGCCGCTGCCCTGATTGAGCTCAGCGGGGCTCAGCGGGCTGCTGTCCCTCCAGTCACCCAGAAACAGTGACTTCCCCAATCGTTTGTTTAAATAACTCGACACACATATCCATTATAAGATTAACTGGAACCTGTGATAAGAGATTGCAGGCATAACAAGCTCGCTGACCGCGCTCTCACTCATATACACACTGGCCATTTAGCAGGAAGCGGGGAGGGAGAACAGCGAGCTGCAGGCCCTGGAGCTCTGTCAGGGCAGCAGCGTTTGGTAGTCCAGTAACCCAGAAACTGTGACTTTGCGCAGGTATCGAGTCCCTTGGGCTGCCGGCTGTGACGGCGCTCCATCTAGCTCACAGTGGGCCGAGGTCTGAAGAAGGACAGGCCGGGCGGCGAGGCAGTAACCCAGGCAGCACTGGTCGCTTTGCAATTATCCATCAATTTGATCACCCCAATCCACAAAAATGGAAATAAATCAGACCCTAATAACTACATATATATATATATATTCTGTAGTATCCTATATTCAAGGATACTAACCTTTACTCAAAAAAAAAAACCTACTTAGTAAATGCCAAATTGGCTTTCTTCCAAGTTACAGAACCTCCGATCATATATACACCTTGCATACTTTAATTAACAAACATGTCCACCAAAAAAAGGGAGGGAAAATATTAACTTGTTTCATCGATTTAAAAAAAAGCCTTTGACTCCATTTGGCATGAAGAACTTTTCTTCAAAATCCTTCAAAGTGGAATCAAATGTATGTACAAGCACAATCAATGTGCTGTGAAAATTAATAATCAAAGAACAGAATATTTTACTCAAGGATGCAGTATGGATATGCAGGATGCTGTATAATTCCTACATTACTCAACCTGTACATAAATGAACTTGCAGACCAGTTGGACCGATCAGCAGCTCCAGGCCTCACACTCTTAGACACAGAGATTATATACCTGCTTTATGCAGATGACCTGATTTTGTTGTCTCCAACCAGAGATGGTCTTCAACATAACCTCTCCATTCTGGAACAATACTGCCAGCAGCATGGTGGCCCAGTGGTTAGCACTGTGGCCTCACAGCAAGAAGGTTCTGTGTTCCAATCCAGGTGGTTCTGGGGCCTTTCTGTGTGGAGTTTGCATGTTCTCCCCATGTTTGCGTGGGTTTCCTCCAGGTGCTCTGGTTTCCCCCACTATCAAAAACATGGACAAGGTTCTCCAGGCAGTGCCCTTGACCAAAGCACTGGCTCAGATCTGGAGTTGGTCCCCGGGCGCTGTGATTGGCTGCCCACTGCTCCCTTGGGGGATGGGTTAAATGCAGAGAATGAATTTCGCTACATGTACATGTATGTGACAAATAAAGTACCTTTACCTTTACCATAACTGGGCATTGGAGGTCAATTTCAAGAAAACTCAAATTATGATCTTTCAAAAAAAAGCCAGATGTCTTGAAACCAAACACCATTTTACTTTGAATAACACCCAAATTAAACACACACAAAATTATACTTACCTTGGTCTGACCTTATTGGCATCAGGACATTTCAATAAAGCCATACATTCACTCAAATAAAAAGCATGCAGGGCAATGTATGCATTAAAAACCAAGCTGTTCAGCATTAACATTCCAATTAGAATCTGGACTAAAATATTTGATATGATTTGAAAAATGCGTTTTTTTGTGATTGTTGCAGACAAAAATCCTGGATGGCGGCACGTTTTCTTAAAAAATGTGATGGAATATGTGGGATATTTATGCAATTTTATGCGATGAAATTGCGGAAACTTGCGAAAATTGCGGGAACTTGCAAAAACTGCGGTTTGATGAAAAAGAGAAAAAAAACACCCTGCTTTTCGATGATGTTCACGTCGTGTAATTACGTCACTTCATAACGTTCCCATGGCAACAGGGGAAAACGGCTGCTTTTGTGTGAAGTAAACGCAACATTTTTCAACTTTCTGCTAAGATAAATGTGACTTTTTTTGCAACGAAAATGCGGGGATCATGAAATCATGCAAAAACCGCATATTTTGCACAGAATTTATGCGGCGAAAGTGCGGCGTATTTGAAAAAATGCAGGCCCCGCATAAATATGCGGACTTTGGCTGATTATCTATTGAATTATGCGATCGCATAATTGCGTTTTTCTGGAGGGACTGATGTGAAATTTGGGGCCCAGTCAGTAGATTGGAGCATGACACACAGAATTCTGTAGAAGAATTCTAAACGTTCAAAGGAAAACCCCAAATAACGCCTGTGAAGCAGAACTGGGACGTTTCCCATTACTGCTAAATATACAGAAACAAGCTATTACATTTTGGACACATCTTAATTTAAGCCAAAAAGACACACTTCATTTCAAAGCACTAAAAACCCAAGAGCTGAATCCTGAAAACAGTGCCCTCAGTCAGCTGTTTGTGAAGCTAACTAACCAGGCTCCCATCAGCACTGGTTCAAAACAACAAAACAAAAACAGATTATGAATCATTCAAAAGATCAATATTTAGAACATTGGAAAAGTCAAACAAAAACACAAAGTAGACTTAATTGTTATTTTACTCTTAACAGAATATAAATTGGCTTAATATCTGCACACTGTCTAAAGCAGAGACAGATCCTGACTAAATACAGGCTCAGTGACCACCAACTGGCCATAGAGACAGATTATTCCTAAGAAATATATGTTCCCATGCACGAAAAGTCACCAGACTTTGCACACAAGTCCAGTCCTGTGCCAAACTTCATCAGTGTGATTTATATGCTAATAGTCCTGATAGTGGCGCTACAGCAGCCATGTAAAAACCTAAACTTTAAAAATTCATAACAAATCCACCGTACATGCTACAACGTCGCAATTTGCGTCAAACTGTAGCCCCAATAGAGGAGAAAATATAATCTGCTTTTACCCAGTAGCTGTTATGAAGTCCATCACTCTACTTTTTGCAAAATCTGCAAAACTTCTTAAACCTATCTCCTCCCAATTTTTTTTGGCTCTGTTGACACCAAACGTAGGGAATTTCATCTCCAGACTGTCCTTGATAAATTTATCATTCAGATTTTTGATGTATTTGTAATAAAACATTTTACTGGATACAGTAGTGTAAAAAAATTCAGCAATTTCTTCCAAACTAAATCTTTGATGTTCATGGATAAACTTCACAATATCATGAGGTCACTGTTGACTTAATGTGCAACATGTTAGAAGATGTGGCAGTATGGCGGCAGGCAGGACGGGCGTATTAGCAGCAGTTCTTTTTTATGCATTTCTTACAAACTTTTATGGTTCTTGGGGATCGTTTAACCCCCATTTTAAAGTGGAATGCTGCTTTTATGACAATCCATGTGAACTGAATCTGTTGCTCCAACAAAGAAATCAGGAGGGTGCAAAAAAACACTTTGGATTTGGTAGAAGTGTCCTGCTCAACACTTTTATCTGGCCAGATATGGCAAACCGGTCTACAAACAAAAAGTATCTAATCCGGGCAGATCATCAACGAGGGGACTTACTTCTAATTGTGTTTAACCTACTATTAGCGGGTGATATTCATCAATGCCCAGGCCCATTGTCTAGCCCCATAGTTGCAAATGAAACTCCTATGGTCTCCAAACACAACACGGCGGGCGAGTATTCCGTTTTACAGTTACAAACAAACATCAGCAATGCTGAGATTTTAAAATCGGATTACCCACCTAAGGTGGCTGCGTGCTTCCCGAGTGCCATGTGGACCGAGTCGGCCTCGGTTGCTGGATGGACGGGACCTGGGGGCCTGGATGGCGAGATGGATGTTCCGACGGTGTGTGGCGGAGAGCCGCTGACACCCGAACGGAGGGGGGATGAACAGACATCCGATGGTACACTGCAGCTGACACCCGAGGGCACACTGCAGCGACCCTACGGAGTGGCGAAATCCAGAGGCTACCGCGGTGCTGGCTACGGGAAGGCCTACAGCGTGGCGAGCTCCCGAGGCTACCACGGTGCCAGCTGCGAGTAGGCATTCTCGACGTCGACCACTGTGAACGATCCACGGACTGTTGGGTCCAACTTGGCAGGCTCTATTCATCACAAGCGACAGGTCAACTCCTGTGGCTGGTCAGGTAACCGTTGGCCAACAAAAAACAATCCCAGAGTTTTGAATGGCTGCTCAAATAAAAGTCCATCAAATGCCCTTAGCGATAACAATTCAGCTCAACTTAATCAGCTACGAAAAACCACAGGATTAAATCCAGCAATTAAGAAATTAAGAAGATTGAACTTCTTTCAAACTGTAAACAATGCTAAAATACTGTGGGATCCTGGTGCTAAACCCAAAGGTTTATTTGGGGGGCAACTGAATATTCGCAGCATTGTCCCAAAAAGTGAACAAATTAAACATCTTCTTGCAGATTCTAATCTAGATTTCCTCTGTTTGTCGGAGACATGGCTTCATAAAAACTCCCCATCTTCTGCCCTGTCTATCCATGGCTATAATGTGTTTAGGAAAGAGAGTTGGGGGAAGAGGTGGAGGTTTGTTGTTTTATATTAAAGATCAAATATCATGTACAGAGATTCATTACTCGGCTGAGAATGACATAGAATGTATTTGTTTAAACGTAACACTGTCACCGCAAATGGGTTTTATTCTTATTGGTGTATATAGACCACCCTCTGCAAAATCAGTTTTCTTTGAAAAATTAAATGCTATACTAAGACAATGCCGTTCAGATAAGGAAGTTATTATAATGTGTGATTTTAATGTAAACTGGGATGATAAATCAGCTAAAAAGGCATTGGAAAAAATCACAAGTAAATTTGATCTCAAGCAGCTAGTGAAGGGACCGACTAGGATAACGTCATTATCCAGAACACAAATTGATTTAATTTTCAGTAATAAACCTGACAGAGTACTTAAATCATTCAACATGATCACAGGTCTATCAGACCATAATCTAATCCTCATAGTTAGGAAACTCACAAAAAAGCAGGCCTATATGTCATCTAATGCAAAGCGCGGCCAATTTAGAATACCAAAGAGTGAATTATGTAACTATGAAAATGCAATTTAAAAACATAAATTGGAATGAACTACTGTCTGGCTCAAATGTGGATGCTGACACTTATGTGTTTTTATCCACAATTCAAAATATAACAGAACAATTTCTAAAGAAAAGTAAAGTTAAAGGTGACGGTAAGTGTACTATGCCCTGGATAAATGGTGATATACGGAAACTAATGAAAAAGAGGGACCTTGCTCTGCGAACCTCTCTTAAGACAAAACTATTGAATGACAGACACATCTTTACTTCACTTAGAAATATGATAATAAAGGACATCCGAGCGGCTAAAGCTAATTTCTTTGTAAGCCTGATAGGGGAAGCTAAGGGAAATCCTAAACAAATCTGGGACAATTTAAAAAAATTAACTGGAAAACTGCCTAATGACATAACAAAACAGCTAGAAATTAATGACAACTGCTGCCTGGTAAAAGGAGCTGCAGAAACAGCAACTCTCCTTAATTCTTACTTCGTAAACTCTGTTAAGGAAATAGTAAACTGTAATTATTCTGCACCTCCAGATTTACCATCTATAGATTACTCTCAACCAGTCTTCTCCCTAACAGATGTAACTGAATCTGTAGTAAAAACAACTTTGAACTCTCTTAAAAATTCCAAATCTAGGGATGTTTTTGGACTGGATGCCATGCTTATAAAAAGACATACAGGTACCATAATTGAGCCAATAACAAAGTTAATAAATACTTCAATTAGAGAACAGAAATTTCCGAAAGATTGGAAGTCAGCCATAGTGGTCCCAGTCTATAAAACAGGAGACCCATCTGATGTGAGCAACTACAGACCTATTAGCATTTTACCAGTTGTTTCAAAAATTGCCGAGAAATGTGTTGTTGAACAAATGACCACTCATCTCAACACTAGTCCTTACACACTGCATCCTATGCAATTTGGTTTTAGAGTAAATCATTCCACTGAGACTGCAAATTGCTTCCTCCTGGAGAATATCAAACTTAAACTAGATAAAGGAGGTGTTGTCGGGGCTATATTCCTGGATTTTAAAAAGGCATTTGATACAAGTTTGATTCCAACTTGTCTTTCAAAAAACAAGTGAAAAAAGTTATTGGAATAACTAGATACAATATCGGCAATTTTAGGTATATAAGAAGCTGCCTAACAACTTCAGCAGCAAAATTATACTTGAATTCAATGATTATTCCTCATCTACTATATTGTATGACAAGCTGGACGCAAGCGAACGATACAACCCTTAAGCCTGTTCTTTCTCTGTATAAACAGGCCCTCAAAGTGCTAGACAGAAAACAAAATACTTATCATTATTGTAAAATTCTTAACAAATATGACATCCTTAGTTGGGAAAATCTAATTAAATATAATGACATCTGTCTAATGTTCAAGATCCTAAATGGTAAAGCTCCACCATCACTCAATTCTTTTATTAAACAAAAAAACTCTAAGAATAGAACCACTCGGTCTGTTCTGAGAGGGGACTGTGTAACCCCTTATAGGTGCAGTTCCTTTAGTCAATCGTGCTTTTCTTTTAGAGCTTCTAATAGGTGGAACACTCTACCAAATGAAATAAGAAACTGCACCACCTACCATAATTTCACACAAAGTCTCAAGACCTGGCTCTTGGATAGTCAGACTTGTGAACATTTTTAGTTCATCCATCCATCCATCCATCTTCGTCCGCGTATCCGGTGTCGGGTCGCGGGGGGAGGAGCTCCAGCAGGGGACCCCAAACTTCCCTTTCCCGAGCAACCTTAACCAGCTCCGACTGGGGGATCCCGAGGCGTTCCCAGGCCAGGTTGGAGATATAATCCCTCCACCTAGTCCTGGGTCTTCCCCGAGGCCTCCTCCCAGCTGGACGTGCCTGGAACACTTCCCTAGGGAGGCGCCCAGGGGGCATCCTTACCAGATGCCCGAACCACCTCAACTGGCTCCTTTCGACGCGAAGGAGCAGCGGCTCTACTCCGAGCTCCTCACGGATGACTGAGCTTCTTTCGGTCATGACCCAGCCTTCATGACCATAGGTGAGAGTAGGAATGAAAACTGACCGGTAGATCGAGAGCTTTGCCTTCTGGCTCAGCTCTCTTTTCGTTACAACGGTGCGATAGATTGAATGTAATACCGCACCTGCTGCGCCGATTCTCCGACCAATCTCCCGCTCCATTGTCCCCTCACTCGCGAACAAAACCCCAAGGTACTTGAACTCCTTCACTTGGGGTAAGGACTCATTCCCTACCTGGAGAAGGCATTCCATCGGTTTCCTGCTGAGAACCATGGCCTCCGATTTAGAGGTGCTGATCCTCATCCCAACCGCTTCACACTCGGCTGCGAACCGATCCAGTGAGTGCTGAAGGTCACAGGCCGATGATGCCATCAGGACCACATCATCTACAAAGAGCAGCGATGAGATCCCCAGCCCACCGAACTGCAACCCCTCCCCACCCCGACTACGCCTCGATATCCTGTCCATAAATATTACAAACAGGATTGGTGACAAAGCGCAGCCCTGGCGGAGGCCAACCCTCACCTGAAACGAGTCCGACTTACTGCCGAGAACCCGGACACAGCTCTCACTTTGGTCATACAGAGATTGGATGGCCCTGAGTAGAGACCCCCTCACCCCATACTCCCGCAGCACCTCCCACAGTATCTCCCAGGGGACCCGGTCATACGCCTTCTCCAAATCTACAAAACACATGTAGACCGGTTGGGCATACTCCCAGGCTCCCTCCAGGATCCTTGCGAGAGTGAAGAGCTGGTCCTTTGTTCCACGACCAGGACGGAATCCGCATTGTTCCTCCTCAACCTGAGGTTCGACTATCGGCCGAACCCTCCTTTCCAGCCCCTTGGAGTAGACTTTACCAGGGAGGCTGAGAAGTGTGATACCCCTGTAATTGGCACACACCCTCTGGTCCCCCTTTTTAAAAAGGGGAACCACCACCCCAGTCTGCCACTCCTTTGGCACCGTCCCAGACTTCCACGCAATGTTGAAGAGTCGTGTCAACCAGGACAGCCCCTCCACACCCTGAGCCTTGAGCATTTCTGGACGGATCTCATCAATCCCCGGGGCTTTGCCACTGTGGAGTTGTTTGACTACATCAGTGACTTCCTCCTGGGAAATCGACAACAATCCCCCGTTATCCTCCAGTTCTGCCTCTAACATAGAGGGCGTATTAGTCGGATTCAGGAGTTCCTCAAAGTGCTCCTTCCACCGCCCTATTACCTCCTCAGTTGAGGTCAACAGTGTCCCATCCTTACTGTACACAGCTTGGATGGTTCCCCGCTTCCCCCTCCTGAGGTGGCGAACAGTTTTCCAGAAGCACTTTGGTGCCGACCGAAAGTCCTTCTCCATGTCTTCTCCAAACTTCTCCCACACCCGCTGCTTTGCCTCTTTCACGGCAGAGGCTGCAGCCCTTCGGGCCCTTCAGTACCCTGCAACTGCCTCCGGAGTCCTCTGGGATAACATATCCCGGAAAGACTCCTTCTTCAGTCGGACGGCTTCCCTGACCACCGGTGTCCACCATGGTGTTCGTGGGTTACCGCCCCTTGAGGCACCTAAGACCCTAAGACCACAGCTCCTTGCCGCAGCATTAGCAATGGAAACTTTGAACATTGTCCACTCGGGTTCAATGCCCCCAGCCTCCACAGGGATGCACGAAAAGCTCCGCCGGAGGTGTGAGTTGAAAGTCTGTCGGACAGGGGCCTCCTCCAGACGTTCCCAATTTACACGTTTGGGCTTACCAGGTCTATCCAGAGTCTTCCCCCACCCCCTGACCCAACTCACCACCAGATGGTGATCGGTTGACAGCTCTGCCCCTCTCTTCACCTGAGTGTCCAAAACATACGGCCTCAGATCAGATGAAACGATTATAAAATCGATCATTGACCTTCGGCCTAGGGTGCTCTGGTACCAGGTACACTTATGAGCATCCCTATGTTCGAACATGGTGTTCGTTATAGACAGTCCATGACTAGCACAGAAGTCCAACAACAAACAACCACTCTGGTTTAGATCAGGGAGGCCGTTCCTCCCAATCACGCCTCTCCATGTGTCTCCATCATTGCCCACGTGCGCGTTGAAGTCCCCCAGCAGAACAATGGAGTCCCCCACTGGAGCCCCATGCAGGACTCCAGTCAAGGTCTCCAAGAAGGCCAAATACTCCGAACTCCTGTTTGGTGCATATGCACAAACAACAGTCAGAGTTTTCCTCCCCACAACCCGCAGGCGTAGGGAGGCGACCCTCTCGTCCACCGGGGTAAACTCCACCGGGGTAAACTCCAACGTAGCGGCGCTCAGCCGGGGGCTTGTGAGTATCCCCACACCCGCCCGGCGCCTCACACCCTGGGCAACTCCGGAGAAGAAAAGAGTCCAACCCCTATCCAGGAGTATGGTTCCAGAACCGAGACTGTGTGTAGAGGTAAGCCCCACCAGATCTAACCGGTAGCGCTCCACCTCCCGCACCAGTTCCGGCTCCTTCCCCCACAGAGAGGTGACGTTCCATGTCCCCAGAGCCAGCGTCTGCTGCCCGGGTCTGGTCCGTCGAGGCCCCTGACCTTCACTGCCACCCATGTGGCAGCGCACCCGACCCCAGCGTTTCCTCCCACAGGTGGTGGGCCCATGGGCTGGAGAGATGGGAGCCACGTAGCTTGTTCGGGCTGTGCCCGGCCGGGCTCCGTGGCAAACCCGGCCACCAGGCGCTCGCCGACGAGCCCGCTATCTGGGCCTGGCTCCAGACGGGGGCCCCGGGCGTCCTCCGGGCAGGGTCACTCTATCTCTACCTCGTTTATTCATTGGGGTTTTTGAACCATTCTTTGTCTGGCCCCTCACCTGAGACCACTTTGCCTTGGGAGACCCTACCAGGAGCACAAAGCTCCAGACAACACAGCCCTCAGGTTCACAGAGACACACAAACCTCTCCACCACGATAAGGTGATGGTTCACGGAGTCGCTTAGTATTTTTTATATTAATGTTGTTAGTATTGCTAACCTTCTACTAATATGTTTAATGTTTCGATATTTTGCTAGGTATTAAACTTAGCTCGCTTTGCGTTGCTTGAATATGTATGAATAACAAATTTGTATTTTAAATATTTTTACCATATTAACCTGTCCTATATTAACGCATCCCTCACAAGTGATGTAACTTATTTTATCTTTTCGTTATGGCTTGTTATTGTTTTGCATGGTTGAACGCTGTTAGAAGATGGCTTGTGGCCTATGTTTCTTGGCCGTGTTTCGATGCTTGTATAATATCTTGTACTGAATGTGAATGCTGTTTGATGTTTAGATATGCTGGTGCTTTGCTGCTTCTTGTGGCTCTGCATGGCAAACAGGGATAGCTTCTCTGATGCTCTAGCTGTCTGTGTTGTGTCTTGTTGACTTCTGTCTGTATAATTTAACCTGTACTAATGTCTTGCTTCTTCCTTTTGCTGTGGTCTAAAATCATCTGGCCAAAAGGACTGCAGTTGAAAATTAGCCGGCTGGCTAACACTGGCACATTTACAAAAATGTTGATTAATGTGTGTTGTCCTTTATAAATGAAGAATAAGCATAAGAATTGTTTTTTAAATGTTTGAATTGTGTCCTTATCTACACCATTACAATCAATGCAAAATAGAGCATCTTTAAACATCAGTTTATCACTAATTGATCGATGAGAAAATAAATTACAGGCATCTCTATGTTGTCCAAACAAAGTACACAAATTCTCTGAATTTTCTAGTGAGAAATGACTTTTTGACAGTAGTTTAAAATGCTGCATTTTCATGCAGTCCTGCCCCTTAAATATCAAATATTGTGAAGCCAGTTGTGTCATCACCCAAATAATAGCTCCCTGAGATCAGCACCTGCCTATGGCGACAAAGGTTCTGAGTTTCCCTACGCACAACGTACCAGTTCTCACTTAACAGTAGCCCTGTTCCGTGGACATAACCAAGGTGATGAGCAGGAATGTCTCTGTTTGGCACCTATGCTGAAAGAACCCTTGACATTTTTCTCTTCTTCTCCATCCACCGCTTTTTCCTTTTCCAACGGAGCAGCTATAATTAATGTTAGTATTGTTTGTTTTCTTCTGTAATTACTGGAGTTATCTGACTGTTTGTGCCTCCTGTTCTAGTCTGACTCAGTCAGTCTGCTCTCCAGCTCTGTGGAGATGGTGGGGGTAAAGGTCTCCATCTAGTGGACTGATAGCACAACTACAGCTCATCTGTGGTTTCTCTGCCTCACACATGTTGGAACCATGGTTACAGCTGCTCAACCATCTCTAACTGTCCATGACTTTCTCCATGTCATTGCACTCAGATCAGTCCAGCACTGTGTGTGTGTGTGTTTTGTGTTGTGTTGAAGCCCAGAGCAGCAGCAGAGACCAGACTCTCCTGAACCTGAACCAGCTGTGTGTCCATCAAGAGCCACCAGTCCATGGATCCACCTTTTAGTGTTTAAAGGACAGCTTCCTGCAGAGACTCAGTAAGTCAACCTAGTCCCAGCTTAGATTAATAATATGTCACTTTATTGTTAAAGTTGTTAATTTATTTTATTTATAGAAGTTTGCAGATTTGTTGTTTATTTGACAAAGTTTATTTTCTTTTTTTATACATTATTTATACAAGATATGTTTTTACATTATACATTTTTAATTTAAGTATACAAGTGAAGATTGGTGTTCAATAAATGTTTTTGTTGAGAAATTTTAAGTATTTTAAGTAAATATAAATTTATTTTTTTATTAGTGTTACATTTTATCTTTCAAATAGAGGTTTAAAAACAAGCACATATCGACCAAATATCGGCCAAAATAAATCGGCAGCATTTATCGGCCATCGGCTGACCCTGATTTCTAAAGATCGGCATCGGCAAGAGAAAAACCCATATCGGTCGACCTCTAATCAGAACTGTTGCTGCTCTGAGACATTTGTGTTACAGTTTTACTTCAGTTTGAAAGAACTGTCTGATTTTAGCACGTAACCACGATGACGGCAGTGGACCTTTTCAACACTCTGGAGGATTTAAGAGAAGATGAATTTAAGCAATTCAAATGGTATCTGCAGCAGCAAGACATCCTGGAAGGTTACCAAAGCATCAAAGTGTCCAAGTTGGAGAATGCAGAAAGGCAGGACACAGTGGATGTGATGGTTAAAACCTATCAACTTCATGGAGCTCTGAAGGTTACCAAGAAGGTTTTAGAGAAGATCAACAGGAATGATCTGGTCCAGAGTCTGCCAGACACCAGCTCAGGACAAGAAGGTCAGTCAATCTTTATAATATGTATTTTCAGTCAGAAAGACTGGGGAATGAAGTGTACTTTTGCATCACAGTGACATATTGTATGTAATGGGTTGACTTACTGTGAGGAGTAATTGTGTGTCTTTTAATTTAATTTAATTAAATTGTAACAGTACATTCTTTTCGGGTGAGTGGTGTTGCTGTTTATGACAGTAATTCGTCAATGATAATTTAAATGTTACTTTGCATTTCCACACAGAGTCAGTGAATGTCAATGATGTTGGAGAGACGTCAGAGAACAGAGGAACTCCCTCCTCTCAGAGCAAAGGTAAGCTGCTGTATTCTTTGGTAAGTATGGAAGCCCTGTAGTGGAAGTTTCCTTTGCAGCAGGGGGAAGAGTTTTCAAAGTTTAGAAAATTGAAACAAATAAGACAGACTGAGACTAAAACCAAGTTGGGGTTTTTGTATTTTATTAAAAACATATATATATTTGCAAATATGGAGCAACATGATTTCACAAAAGGCCGCAGCCCAGTGTGGAGTCAGTTTCTCAAATGAGTGAACAGAAACACCAGGCGTATATACATCTTCAGAGTGACAACACACACGCACTTGGCTTAGTATGACGCTACAATTTTGACAGGCAATCTGATACACATGAAGACAATCAGAGAAATACAAGAGACATCTTGGAGTCATCTCACCTCCTCCTCCCTGTATGACTTTCACCCCCCAGTTACATCTTAACTGGCATGGGAAAACTAGAGATAGTTTTAGGGTGACCTTGTACCTTTATCGGTTCAGGCTAACAGAGCTCACATAATGTTCCAGACTGGGTGTCTCACAAAGTTAGAATCAAAATCTACATGTGGAAAATGAGATAAACTCTTTTAGCATTTGTGAGAGAAGTAAAGTACGAATTAAACATAAAAATATAAGGAATTGTGCTTAAATGTAATTTTCCCATTACAGCCCTGAGTGACAAAGTGTACTTTTAAAGTTTGAAAAAATATAGTTCAAGTAGGTTAGTGACTCCATTCTCCAAGAAGTTAATTATGGTGTACTACAATTTACTTGAAGAACATTAGTTTTCCAAGCTAATGTGAAAGTGTTGACATTTGAAAGCATCAAACATGCATTTTAGATGAAGGAGATGAGCAGATATCCAGTAGTTCCTCGTCCCCGTTTGCTCAACACTGTTAAAGTGCATGTACGCAGGACGCAGGACGCAGGAAGTTTCTACCTGGAAGGTATTGGAAACCAACGCTGTGTTTGGGTCGATAGTGAAAATAAATTATCCCTATTTTTGCTAGTGACCCCTGGAACCCCTCACTTTGGGAACCACTGTTTTAAGATCACATAATTAGTTCTAAACAGGAGTTCAACTATAGATTCCATTATGATATGAACAATCATAAACCACAGTGTGAGTAAAACATTACCTGTTGATCAGCTGAATAACATGCATGAGCAAATGACAATAATTCATGCTCGTCACATATTGAAGCTGAAGGATGAGAAACAGCCAAGTATTTAGATTTGACAGAGAGAGAGGTGTGTGAATTGTAATGCCATTGGATCAATCAAGTAAAAACAGTAATAATCACATTATTTATCTCTGTTTCAGTGGATGCCAGTGGTGATGAAGAAAGTGATTTGTTTGTCAAGTGTGTCTAAAAATATTGTTAAAAACAGTCCATGTTAAATATTTGAATAGATGATTATTTTCTAGTATAGTTGAGTATTTGGGAATAGTTGAGTATTTGGGAATCATTATTGATAACAAGTTGACCTTTGACCTGAACACAGACATGCTGAATAAGAAAAGTCAGCAACATCTCTTCTGTCTGAGAAAGTTAGCTAAGTTTCAAGTACAGTACAGGCCAAAAGTTTGGACACACCTTCTCATTCATATCAGTTTCCATTTTATTTTCATGACTATACATTGTAGATTCTCACTAAAGGCATCAAAACTATGAATGAACACATATGGAATTATGTACTTATCTAAAATATAAGACATGTTTTCAGTTATTTCACACTTTTTTGTTAAGTACATAATTCCATATGTGTTCATTCATAGTTTTGATGCCTTTAGTGAGAATCTACAATGTAAATAGTCATGAAAATAAAGAAACACATTGAATGAGAAAGTGTGTCCAAACTTTTGGCCTGTACTGTAGACCGATCCCTGATGACATTATTTTATAAATCTTTTATTGAGTCCGTTTTTACTTTTTCATGTATTTGCTGGTATGCTTCTCTTAGTTTAAAACAGAAGAACACATTAGCAATGGTAAATAAAGTTAGCAGCAAAATTATCAGGATTCAACAGGTAAAACTAAATGAACTGTACATTAAACATGTACTGAAAAAGGCAGAATCCATCATGTCTTGTAGTTCTCACCCCCTGCATGCAGAATTTAAGATGTTGCCTTCTGGTTCCTGTCTTAATCAGCCATGCATCAAAACAAATAGATATACATTTCCCTTTGTACCCTTTGCTATCTCTTTGATAAATTCTGAAAAAAGAGATAACATCTGCACTGAATTGAAATTTGAATTTAAATGTTACTGGTATTAATATATCAATTTGTTGGATGTGTATTGTAAATTTTAATGATGTTGAATGTTTTTGTTGTCATGTATTGTTTGGGTACTACTTTGCTACTGCAGCAAAATGAATTGCCCCTTGGGGACAAATAAAGGTCTTGAACTTGAAAAGTTGATTATTTTCTTAAGCCACTGTACGTCAGATGTGCTGTGCAAAGCATGCTAATGCAAAGGACCTTTCTATTAGATGCAAATAAAATCGGTTCAAATTGGTAATAATTAAGCCACTTGGAGTAGGTGGCTCAGTGTTGAGCTAACCGAGGATCAGCCATAAACTGTATTGTACAGCGATGAACAACTTCACAGCTTCCTCAAGTTTAACCCAACTTAATTTATACATGTGTTGGGGACAAGCACTTGAGGTGAAACCAAATAGGCTTTCTCCAACAGACTTTGCATCTGTATTATACAAAGTGGTGTTGACAGGATGAATTCATTCAATTGTATTTATAGTATCAAATCATTACAAGAGATATTTCAAGACACTTTACAGATAATTTACAAAGACCCAAACATTTCCCACGAGCAAGCATTTCGGTGCATCAGTGGTGAGGACAAAACGTCCTGTTAGCCAGAAACGTTGGACAGTCCCAGGCTCTTTGTGGGTGCCACCAAGCCCAGTTTGTTTTGTGTCTAGTTCTGATCATTCGGTGTCTAACATTATGATAATAAAACTTCAGTAACATTGTTATGATGGTATCAGTGAGTAGTGTGAGATTAAAAAGGCAGTGCTGTGCACATGCTTGAATATAAATTGGAAGTTACTCATCAGCTGGTTTCAAGCAGCTGATGGTGAATCAATGCAAGCATTACTTCAATGCTCTGCCCAAAATAACACAGAAACATTACTGACTGTATAAAATATGTTTGGTTGACCATAATGATATTTTAGATGGCTACATTTTATGTTATTTAAAAGGTAAGATATTTGAGTAGATGGTTATTCTCAGGAAGCCAATTATTTAGTAAAAGAGTATGTGTGTACTGATTCTGAATCTGTAGACAAACATCATTATACTTTATATTTTCTATTTTTGTTTTCAACACAGACGGGATTGTTCCAGTACCAAAGCCACCACGACACATCTCATATTATCAACAAAAGCTTCAGCCAAACCTCCAGAATGAGTTTTTGTGTGCACAAGAGGGGTGGGCACAGAATAAAGATGGGCGACCTCTGGATGATATCTACACAGATCTGTACATCAAAGCTACTGGTGACGTACACATCAACACACAGCATGAGGTCAGGCAGATTGAGACAGTGAAGCCAACAGATACAGAGACAACAATTACACCTTGTGACATGTTCAAACACCCTTCTGTAAAAAAGAGACCCATAAGAACAGTACTGACCAATGGAATCGCAGGAATTGGAAAAACATTTCTTGTGCACAAGTTTGTGTTGGACTGGGCTGAAGGAAGAGCCAATCAAGATGTGCATCTCGTTTTCCCCTTCACCTTCCGCCAGCTGAATTTAAAGAAGGGGGAAAAGTGGTGTTTGGCAGAGCTCATTCATGAATGTATCTGGGAGACCAGAGACATCAAGGAAGAAGCTCTTAATCACATTTTTACAGCTCTGCAGTCATCAGGAAACACCAACTTTGACAAGAGTGAATTCAAACTTCTGTTTGTTTTGGATGGACTGGATGAGAGCCGCCTTGATCTGGACTGTTCCACCAATAAAAACCAGACAGTTAAAATTGATGTGACAGCACCGACCTCAGTCGATGAGCTGCTGACAAACCTCATCAAGAAGAAACTTCTTCCCTCTGCTCGCATCTGGATAACCACACGACCTGCAGCAGCCAATCAGATCCATTCTGATTTTGTAGACATCATGACGGAGGTCAGAGGGTTCACTGACCCACAGAAGGAGGAGTACTTTAGAAAGAGATTCACAGATCAGGAGCGGGCCAGCAGAATCCTCTCCCACATCAAGACATCACGAAGCCTCCACATCATGTGCCACATCCCAGTCTTCTGCTGGATCACTGCTACAGTTCTAGAGGAATTGATCAAAACCAGAGAGGGAGGAGAGCTGCCCAAGACCCTGACTGAGATGTACGCAGAATTCCTGGTGTTTCAGATTCATCGGACAAAAGAGAAGTATGACCCAGAAGAGTACATTCAGTACATTGAGTCATTAGCAAAACTGGCTTACCATCAGCTGGAAAAGGGCAACCTGATCTTCTACGAGAAGGATCTAGAAAAGAGTGGCATTGACGTCAGTGGAGCCTCGGTGTGCTCGGGAGTGTTCACAGAGATCTTCAAAGAGCAACGTGGGAGGAAAGATGATAAAAACAAGATGTTTAGCTTCATCCATCTGAGTGTTCAAGAGTTTCTGGCTGCTCTTCATGTAGAGAGCGAAGTCATTAACAGAAACAAGAATGTGATGTTCGGGCAAAGTATCTTCAAAAAAGTGTGGGAAGTTTTCAGCAGAACATCAACGACAGAGGTCCACAGGTTTGCTATTGACAAGGCGTTACAGAGTCCAATCGGCCACCTGGACTTGTTCCTTCGCTTCCTCCTGGGTCTTTCTCTGCAGTCCAATCAGGATCTTCTCAAAGACCTGCTGGCTCAGACAGGAAGTAGCTCACAGACCAATCAGGAAACAGTCAACTACATCAAGAAGAAGATCAGTGAGAATATGTCTCCAGAGAAAAGCATCAATCTGTTTCACTGTCTGAATGAACTGAATGAGCATTCTCTAGTGGAGGAGATCCAACAGTACCTGAGTTCAGGAAGTCTCTCCACAGATAAACTGTCTCCTGCTCAGTGGTCAGCTCTGGGCTTCATCTTACTGTCATCAGGAAACAATCTGGACGTGTTTGACCTGAAGAAATACTCTGCTTCAGATGAGGCTCTTCTGAGGCTGCTGCCAGTGGTCAAAGCCTCCAAAAAAGCTCTGTAAGTGCATCGATTACTGAAGATACTAACTATATCAGATGTGTAGGGTTATTCTCAACTAATTAATCTTTTAGTCAACTGATTGTCAAGATTTAGTCAACAAATTGATTAGTTGATCAATTCCTGCAAATTGTTTCTTCAGTTTCATTGTACCTCCACAGATTAAAGCAGCCAAATGACGAAAAAATCATCTGCCACTTTATAGTTCATTTGAGGTTGAAATTAATTAGTGTGAATGATTGTGATCCAACAGATGTGACTACATTTTTTGAAATTTCCTTTAATAGTCTGCACAACCGTAGAAATATGATGTGTTGTAGATGTGTACAGAAAGTCATTTCAAATACAGATCAGAAGTGAAGTTGCTTTCTGCTTTCTACTGCACTGAAGAGTCCACACTGTAAACTGGAGAC
The DNA here is from genome assembly GCF_004354835.1 of Perca flavescens. Lineage (NCBI taxonomy): Eukaryota > Metazoa > Chordata > Actinopteri > Perciformes > Percidae > Perca > Perca flavescens. Next base: position 1,652,125 of record NC_041332.1, read on the forward strand.
TCTCAGGTAAGGAATAATAAAGCTTTGAAGGGTGATCCATTGTATTACATTTTATTTAGCTGATGCTTTTATCCAAAGTGAATTACAGTGACGTTCAAGTGCAGTCAACCATGTAGATAAAACTAAGAAAAGCAAGAATCACATAGAAGTACATTAGCTTCAAATAAGCTAAAATACAACATGTGCGTGCAATTTCTTTTATAAAACCACCATCTTCTTAGGTGCAGTTGGAAGAGATGTGTTTTTAGCCTGCATTGGAGGATGTGTAGACTTTTGGCTGTCATGATGTCGAGGAGCTTGTTCCACCATTTAGGAGGCAGGACAGCAAAAAGTCTGGATTACGTTGAGTCACTATAGGTGTCCCTCACGGTGAAGGAGCAGCAAACATATTGGCCAATGGCAAGAGCCTGGACCAGAAACTGAGTCAGAAAAGGCTGTATCCTTCTGAGGTTGTATCTACATGATCGTGTTGTTGCAGCAATGTTGGCAGTGAGGGAGAGTTGGCCGTTGAGTGTCACACCCAGGTTCCTAGCAGTCCTGGTAGGGACTACCACAGAGTTGTCGATCTGGGTGGAAGAGCCCTTCCCTGGAAGGAAAAGCAGCTCAGTCTTGTGAAGGCTGAGTTTCAAGTGGTGTGTGGACATTCAATGAGATATGTCAGTCAGACAGGCAGAGATACTTGCTGGTACTTGTGTTTCAGACTGGGGAAAAGAGAGAATTAATCAGGTGTCATCTGCGTAGTTGTTGTAGAAAAAAATCCATGTGAGTGAAAAACAAAACCAAGAGGGAGTTGGTGTACAGAGAGAAGAGGAGGGGGCCCAGGACAGAACCGTGAAGGATGCCATTGTGAGTGGAGGGTTATGGTACAGATTCTCTCAAAGTTACCCGGTAGGTGCAGTCTTTAAGGTAAGATGTGAGCAGAATGTGCCGAAACTGAGACACAGATCCTGAAGGGTGAAAATTAGGTTCTGCTGGTTCACTGTTTCAAATGCAGCAGAATGGTCCAGAAGGATGATCACAGAGGGGAGAGAGGCTGCTCTAGCAGTTTCAAGCTGCGCAGAGACAGAAATGAGGGCAGTTTTAGTTGAGTGGCCTGCCTTGAAACAAAACTTGTTGGGATCAAGAAGGTTGCTCTGGTGGAGATAGGAAGAGAGTTGGTTGAAGATAGCACATTTGAGTGTTTTGAAGAAAACAAGAAGAGAGACAGGTCTGTTGTTGTTAACTTCAGGCAGGGTGAGTGTGGATGTTTTTGGAGATGGGTCACTGTCGCTTCTTTGAGAGAGTCCAGGAAACAGCCGGTTGACTAGGTGGTGATAATAAGATGAGTGAGAAAAAGGGTGACTCAAGTCTTTCACAAGGTGTTGTCATTCTTTTTTTCTTGGTAGCTACCTTAATATAAGTGTAAGTCACATCAAATACAGATAAATATGTTTTCATTTATGTTCTGTTCATATATGTAGGTTGAGTGGCTGTGGTCTGTCAGAGAGAAGCTATAAAGCTCTGTCCTCAGTTCTCAGCTCAGAGTCCTCCCGTCTGAGAGAGCTGGACCTGAGTAACAATGATCTCACGGATAAAGGAGGGAAGCTGCTTTCTGCTGGACTCGAGCTTCCACACTGTAAACTGGAGACTCTCAGGTCAGGAATAATAAACCTGTAAAGGGTGAACCAGTTCTGTGACACAGTGTTTTCATTTTTCTTCAGTTAACCACTTTACTTTATGATAATAGTAATGCCTACCTAAACATAAATGTAATTAATATCAAATACAGATAGTTTTTTTTTTTTACATGTGTTCTGTACATATTTTTTAGGCTGAGTGGCTGTAACCTGTCAGAGAGCAGCTGTGAGGCTCTTTCCTCAGTTCTCAGCTCCAAGTCCTTTAGTCTGAGAGAGCTGGACCTGAGTAACAACGACCTAAAGGATGTAGGAGAAAAACTGCTTTCTACTGGAGTGAAGAGTCCACACTGTACACTGGAGACTCTCAGGTCAGGAATAATAAACCTGTAAAGGGGGAACTAGATCTTTCACACTGTTTTCATGTTTCTTTAGACAGTTAACCACTTTATTTTATTAAAGTAGCTGCTATCTAAATATAAGTGTGAGTAATATCAAATACAGATAGAAATGTTTTTTACATATGTTCTGTACAACATATTTAGGCTGAGTGGCTGTAATCTGTCAGAGAGAAGCTGTGAAGCTCTTTCCTCAGTTCTCAGCTCCAAATCCTCTAGTCTGAGAGAGCTGGACCTGAGTAACAATGACCTAAAGGATTCAGGAGGGCAGCTGCTTTCTACTGGAGTGAAGAGTCCACACTATACACTGGAGATTCTCAGGTCAGGAATAATAAACCTGTAAAGGGGGAACTAGATCTTTCACACTGTTTTCATGTTTCTTTAGACTGTTAACCACTTTATTTTATGAAAGTAGCTGCTATCTACATATAAGTGTAAGTAATATCAAATACAGATAGAAATGTTTTTATAGTTGTTCTGTACATATTTTTAGACTGAATGGCTGTAACCTGTCAGAGAGAAGCTGTGAAGATCTGTCCTCAGTTCTTAGCTTAGAGTCCTCTAGTCTGAGAGAGCTGGACCTGAGTAACAACAATCTGAAGGATTCAGGAGGAAAGCTGCTCTCTGCTGGACTAAAGAATCAATGCTGTAAACTGGAGACTCTCAGGTCAGAATTTAGTTTCTGTTAAAGAAATAACCATTTAAATGTTGCTTGATATACAAGTTAATATACACTACTGGTCAAAAGTTTTAGAACACCCCAATTGTTTTTGTTTTTTATTGAAACTTTAGCAGTTCAAATCCAATGAATAGCTTGAAATGGTACAAAGGTAAGTGGTGAACTGCCTGAGGTTAAGAAAAAGTAAGGTTACCCAAAAATAATGTACATTTCAGTATTTTACAAAAAGGCCTTTTTCAGGGAACATGAAATAGGTAAAAAACGTAAAGCTGTTCTGCAGCAATGGAGCTTGATCAAGCTTTGAAAGTTGGTTCTACCAATTCCCACAGGTGTTCCAACTTGTCTGGATTACTTACAACCCCCTCTGTTTGTATAAAAGTATTGTTGGAACACACTGATACTGTACCCTTGTGAGCATTATTTGAACAGTATTGTACTGCAGAACGTAGTGTGTTGCCATAAAAATGGCGGGAAAAAGGCAATTAACAATGGAAGAGAGACAGACCATCATAACACTTAAGAATGTTTCCTACAGAGAAATTGCGAAGAAAGTCAAGGTGTCAGTGAGTACAGTATTCTTTACCATCAAAAGGCACTTAGAAACTGGAGGAAACTCTGACAGGAAGAGGTCTGGCAGACCCAAAGCCACAACAGAATCATAAGACAAGTTTCTAAGAGTCAACAACTTGCGTGATAGGCGCCTCACAGGACAACAGCTTCAAGCACAACTTAATAGTGGTCGTAAATAAGCAAGTCTCAGTTTCAACTGTAAAGAGAAGACTTGGAGCTGCAGGTTTGATAGGTCGAGTTGCAGCAAGAAAGCCATTGCTAAGACGTCAGAATAAGAAAAAGAGTCTGCCTGGGCCAAGAAATATAGTCAATGTACTACTGAAGACTGGAAGAAGGTGCTATGGACTGATGATTCTATATTTTAAATCTTCGGTTCATCACGCAGGATTTTTGTACGCCGTCGAGTAGGCGAAAGGATGGTTCCTCAGTGTGTGACATCAACTGTCAAACATGGAGGAGGAAGGATGATGGTCTGGGGCTGTTTTGCTGGATCCAGGGTCGGTGATTTGTACAGAGTGAAAGGCACCCTGAACCAAAATGGCTACCACAGGATTTTGCAGCGCCATGCAGTACCCTCTGGTATGCGCCTAGGTGGTCAGGGGTTCATCCTACAGCAAGATAATGACCCAAAACATAAGTCCAAGCTACTGTATGCCAGAACTACCTTAGGAAAGAACAAGATGGTAAGCTTAAAAACATGGAGTGGCAAGCACAGTCACCAGACTTAAACCCCATTGAGCTGGTTTGGGATGAACTGGACAGAAAAGTGAAAGCAAAGCAACCTACAAGTGCGACACATTTATGGGAACTTCTGCAACAAAGTTGGGAAGACGTTTCTGAAGAATAGTTGATGTCCATTGTAGAAAGAATGCCACAGGTGTGTTCAGCTGTTATATCTGCCAAAGGGGGCTACTTTGATGAGACAAAAATTGAGAATACATTTTGGTTTATAAATTGATTCCATGGTTTCTTTTTTAACTTAAATTGTTCATTTGTTCTATTCTTTCATTTCAGAGTACAATAAGACATTGAATTGCATGGATTTCAATAAAAACCTAGAAAAATTGGGGTGTTCTAAAACTTTTGACCGGTAGTGTATGTTAAAAAAAAAGATACCCAACATCTTTCAGCCAATTTTTGTGTTTTCACGACCCACAACTTCCATGTTTTGATTCAGTCTCACGACTCTGATCAGCACCTTCTCCATAATTCCACAATTTAGCATTTAGCTAAAATTAGGAAATTTACACATGAAAGAAAGACATGATAAAAATGAATTCATTATTATTATTGTAAATTCAAGTCATTTTCTGTGTCTGTTTGTGTGTGTGTGTGTGTGTGTGTGTGTGTGTGTGTGTGTGTGTGTTTGTGTGTCCAGTTTGTCAGGCTGCCTGAGCTACAATCATCCAGGAGACTCGGGAGTGAAGCTGCTTTCAGCTAGACGGGAGGATCCACATTGGAGACTGGACACTCTAAGGTATGAACAGACAGCAGAGCTCACTCTTGTTTCACAGTATACACCAGCAGCCCTGGTCATAACAGTGAAGACAGTAACTGATGTGCTGAGAATCTCATCCCCGCTGAGACTCAACTCTGGAGCACTTTGAGGACATCTCAATTATGTGGATGTTCAGAGTTAATCTTTGAACTTAGAAACCTGAGATGTTTGATATATTTTGAAGATGAGAGATCAGGAAACTTCTGAAGGTTCATTCTGACTTTGTTTCTTCCTCCAGGCTGGACCATGCTGGAGAGCAGTGGCTGAACCCTGGTCTGAGGAAGTGTGAGTGTGCTTTCACTTTGATTAATAAAAACAAGGCACAATATCTTATAGTAGGATTAGTATTGTTTTAGTATTTTATTCGATTGCTAACAAGCATCATTTAAAACAGAAGTCACATTGTCAAAACTATTCACATAGAGAAACAGTAACAAACTGTGGATCATTTTTCATTGCTTTAACACAAAATGCAGTCAATGACCACATGTTCCAAAATCCTTGAACTCTTCTCATGCAGACTCCACCACAAGCAGAACACTTTATTTCTGCAGCACATTGTTCAAATGCTAAGACACTTTTGAACCTTGTAAAACAGATTAAACTGTAGGAAAGTTAATATATAGTGAAAATTAATATTGAATATGAATAGATAAATAACTAAATTAATATTTCCTTGTTAAGTGTATGACTGTTACGGCCTCCATTGTAACAATGACATAATGCATGTTTGTCAAGAATAAGCCAAACTAGCTTGAAAAAGAAGATAACTGAAAGATGAAAGAATACATTTTTTCTTACCTTTTTAAACATAACTGTTGAGTCTGTGTCTTGTTTCATCGTTGCTACCTGAGCGACCATGAACTTCTGAGATGCTGGTCCATGATATTGAGTGTATATCACTTCTCTATTTACTATACTACTATGTACTGTGGCTAGTTAATAGTTGTCTGGTTGTTACACACTGTTTTCAAAACTTTATTTAAAAACACATTCAAAACAGAATGATGGTGCATTTCTGCAGTAACAATATTAAAATATAAAGTAAAGAACATCTTAGCAGAATATTTACAACAAAATAAAGTGATAATTCCAAACAGCTAATTTCAGCTAAAAAAAAAAGAAATAAGATATGATGAGAACTTGTGGCCAAATGCAGGAGATTGATTTTACTATGACCTTCATGTAAGGACAAGGGCAAGTTTATTAATAAAGCACCTTCTCAAACCGTAAGTTATGACTATAACTTTGGATCTATTAGACCAAACGATGACCGTCACCACGGTCTTACCTTGAATGATCCAATCCTTCAACCTATCCTCGAGATATTATGTCAACAAAGTCATGTGAATGACCTTAGGAGGCTTGTCCACCATCCATAAGAGTATCCAGTTGGCCACGCCTCTTCCTCTTGCCTGGAACGCCTCAGCCCGTTCTGAGCGACAAGAGATGGTGACGGTCATTGTTCCGTCTCATAGATACATAGTTATAGTCATAACTTAACCTAAGGGTAGCCTGTTCTATGGGTTCATAAGGAGCTTGAGTCAAGGCCCTCAGCACCAAGGGTAACTCCCATGAAGGAGACCTGGGGGACCTGTATGGATGCAGTCTACATGCCCCTTTAATGCATTGGGACACCAAGGGATGTCTCCCCACTGTAACACCACCCACAGCCTCATGGAAGAGTGATACAGCAGAAGTGTACACCTTAATAGTGCTTGCTGCCCTCCCTGAGTCCAGAAATGAGGTCCATGACTGATGACTGATATTATACACTCAATATCATGGACCATGGAACAAGTTGGATGGAGCAAGCGGCTGGATGCTCCAATCTACTGTGACACCATCTTGAGAACACCCTCCACTTCTGGACATAATTAGAACAAGTGGAGGGAGCCCTGGCATTACCTATAGTGTGCAGGACCACCTCATCTAGCCCCTGAGAGAGGGATTTAGAAGGGGCCAAGCCCAGAGCTGCAAGACGGGTGCCATATCTGCCCCTCCACCTGAGAAAGCAGGTCCGCCCTGACTGGCAGGGCCCAAGGCTCTCTGTAAACCAAGATAAGGAGCGCCGGAAACCATTGCCTCCTTGGCCATTGAGAAGCCATCAACAGCGTACACAGTGGAGGAACTGTCTGTTCTCACCAGGACATGCCTGTCCTGAATAAAAGAGAGAAGAGCTTTCAGAGAAAGGTAAACCGCCCTCAACTCCAAAACATTGATGTGTGCTCCCCCCCAAGGGTGTTCCCACATACCTAGCACCATCCTTCCTTCCCAGACTGCTCCCCAACCGGTCAGGGAGGCATCCGTTGTTAACACAGCCCGTCGTGAAGGAATGTTCCCAAGGGGAACTCCATGGAGCAAAAGCGTCCGGTCCCGCCACGGACGCAGAGCTTGATGGCATGTACGACACATGCCTGTCCCACTTTGGGTGGAGTTTGAAGGCATTCAGCCATCTCTGCAGTGGCCGAGACCTGAGAAGGCCCCAGGGAACAACAGCCACTGCAGCCAAAATCAAGCACAGCAGCCTCACAAATTGAACCAACTCCAACTGCCTGCTGAGGTGGAATCAGTCCAGGAGGGTCAGGATGGACAGCACCCTCTGAGCAGTGAGAGATGCCGACATTATGCTGGAATTCAGGCAAAGCCCCACAAAGACTGTGTGCTGCCTCGGCTCGAGGTTGTTTTTCTTCACATTCACTGTGAAGAAACACAGGGACTGGACATGTGAGACAAGTATCCTCGTGTCTCTCTGCAACTTGTCTGGGAGACGGAGCACAAATCACCTGTTGTCCAAATAAGGAAGGACTTTCATCGCTCATAGTAGAAGAGAAGACATGGCCCGGGTAAACACCCTTGGTGAGAGGGACAGGCCAAACACTTGTCAACACTCACCCCACTCGCTGCGGACAACAAGCCAACAGGAATGAACTCAAATCAATTAATGTTTTTTTGTCTTTTTTGTAGAGAAAAAACAACCTCAACAAACAGTACAAGCACTTACACACAGCACTTATCCGAAACTGCAAGCAACAGTGGCGCTAATAAAACAAAGAAAAACACAAACCGTGTGTTACTGAGGACATAGTTTAGGACTGTATTTGAGCTGATTCTGGTTTCCAACTTTGCCCCAGGTGTGTCTGCAACCCGGTCTCACGCCAGGTCATTATATAGTTACGTTATTTTGATTTATTAATTCGTGTACATGCAACGATTTTTGAACATGTACAGATCACGCTTTTCGAACCTGCTCTGGGGGACGCAACAACGGGGAAATGAGGCGCCCCACGCCGGCCACAACAACGGGACGGGGCTGCCTACTCGCGGGACGCAACAACGGGGAAATGAGGCGCCGCACGCCGGCCGCAACAACGGGGAAACGAGGCGCCGCACGCCGGCCACAACAACGGGGAAATGAGGCGCCGCACGCCGGCCGTAACAACGGGGAAACGAGGCGCAGCACGCCGACCACAACAACAGGGAAATGAGGCGCCGCACGCCGGCCACAACAACGGGGAAATGAGGCGCCCCACGCCGGCCGTAACAACGGGGAAACGAGGCGCCGCACGCCGGCCACAGCAACGGGGAAATGAGGCGCCGCACGCCGGCCACAACAACGGGGAAACGAGGTGCCGCACGCCGGCCGTAACA